>NW_027316308.1:0-10000 GCF_026437365.1 Eucyclogobius newberryi | reverse complement strand
GAGAAAGGGAGGAGGGAGAGAGGGAGGAGGGAGAGAGAGGGGGAGAGAGAGAGAGGAGGGAGAGAGAGAGGGGGAGAGAGAGAGGGGGGAGAGGGAGGAGAGAGTCCTTTAGGTCTTTAGAGCTCTAACTGAGTTCTAAAGACCTAAAGGAGAAGGACCCACAGGACTGTGCCTTACAAAGACCATCTCCATTCTATTTATACACCTCATTATGTCCAAAAGAATGGAACAAGTACTCGATCTTTACACATACTGAACCGAAACAAAAGTGTAATAATACTCGATAAAGAGTTTAGAAACGTAAAAATCGATTATCGAAATATTGGGGCTCTTTACAATGGTCCAACATGAAGAATCAAATGTTATGGACACATGACGGACTCATGGACTCATCTCATCCTCCTTCATGGGGAGAGGGACGGGACAGGGTTGTGCTTGGTCCCCTCTATTGTTCGCTTTGTACTTGTGATTGGTCCAATGTCTGGAGACAAACTGAATGTGCAAAAACACTTGAATTCCCTCTCACTGGCGCCCCCCGCTGACCTTTAACCAACGACAGAATCTCTTAAATATTAAGCAGTGGTTTTCCAAAAAGAACCATCAAAACGACACTATTTTCTCCACAATAAAGAACGATCTTAAAAAATGTTCTTTTATCCCAGATTTAAGTCCAAGTCAAAGGATTGAAACTAGAAAAAATACCTGTTGTGGTCTCGTGGTGGTCTCATGGTGGTCATGGTGGTCTCATGGTGGTCTCATGGTGGTCTCATGGTGGTCTCATGGTGGTCATGGTGGTCTCATGGTGGTCATGGTGGTCTCATGGTGGTCTCATGGTGGTCTCATGGTGGTCATGGTGGTCTCATGGTGGTCTCATGGTGGTCATGGTGGTCATGGTGGTCTCATGGTGGTCTCATGGTGGTCATGGTGGTCTCATGGTGGTCTCATGGTGGTCTCATGGTGGTCTCATGGTGGTCATGGTGGTCTCATGGTGGTCTCATGGTGGTCATGGTGGTCTCATGGTGGTCATGGTGGTCTCATGGTGGTCATGGTGGTCTCATGGTGGTCATGGTGGTCTCATGGTGGTCTCATGGTGGTCTCATGGTGGTCATGGTGGTCATGGTGGTCTCATGGTGGTCTCATGGTGGTCATGGTGGTCTCATGGTGGTCTCATGGTGGTCATGGTGGTCATGGTGGTCTCATGGTGGTCTCATGGTGGTCATGGTGGTCATGGTGGTCTCATGGTGGTCATGGTGGTCTCATGGTGGTCTCATGGTGGTCATGGTGGTCTCATGGTGGTCATGGTGGTCATGGTGGTCTCATGGTGGTCATGGTGGTCATGGTGGTCTCATGGTGGTCTCATGGTGGTCATGGTGGTCTCATGGTGGTCTCATGGTGGTCATGGTGGTCTCATGGTGGTCATGGTGGTCATGGTGGTCATGGTGGTGTCATGGTGGTCTCATGGTGGTCTCATGGTGGTCTCATGGTGGTCATGGTGGTCTCATGGTGGTCTCATGGTGGTCATGGTGGTCTCATGGTGGTCATGGTGGTCATGGTGGTCATGGTGGTCATGGTGGTCTCATGGTGGTCTCATGGTGGTCATGGTGGTCATGGTGGTCTCATGGTGGTCTCATGGTGGTCATGGTGGTCTCATGGTGGTCTCATGGTGGTCATGGTGGTCTCATGGTGGTCATGGTGGTCATGGTGGTCATGGTGGTCTCATGGTGGTCTCATGGTGGTCATGGTGGTCATGGTGGTCTCATGGTGGTCATGGTGGTCTCATGGTGGTCTCATGGTGGTCATGGTGGTCTCATGGTGGTCTCATGGTGGTCTCATGGTGGTCATGGTGGTCTCATGGTGGTCATGGTGGTCATGGTGGTCATGGTGGTCTCATGGTGGTCATGGTGGTCATGGTGGTCTCATGGTGGTCTCATGGTGGTCATGGTGGTGTCATGGTGGTCTCATGGTGGTCATGGTGGTCTCATGGTGGTCATGGTGGTCTCATGGTGGTCTCATGGTGGTCATGGTGGTCTCATGGTGGTCATGGTGGTCATGGTGGTCATGGTGGTCTCATGGTGGTCTCATGGTGGTCATGGTGGTCTCATGGTGGTCTCATGGTGGTCATGGTGGTCTCATGGTGGTCATGGTGGTCATGGTGGTCATGGTGGTCTCATGGTGGTCTCATGGTGGTCTCATGGTGGTCATGGTGGTCATGGTGGTCTCATGGTGGTCATGGTGGTCTCATGGTGGTCTCATGGTGGTCATGGTGGTCTCATGGTGGTCTCATGGTGGTCATGGTGGTCTCATGGTGGTCATGGTGGTCTCATGGTGGTCTCATGGTAGTCATGGTGGTCTCATGGTGGTCTCATGGTGGTCATGGTGGTCATGGTGGTCTCATGGTGGTCATGGTGGTCTCATGGTGGTCTCATGGTGGTCATGGTGGTCTCATGGTGGTCTCATGGTGGTCATGGTGGTCTCATGGTGGTCTCGTGGTGGTCATGGTGGTCTCATGGTGGTCTCGTGGTGGTCATGGTGGTCTCATGGTGGTCTCGTGGTGGTCATGGTGGTCTCACACAGATCCTTTCCAGACCACAGCTCGAGCAGGGCAGAGGTGGAACATCGATTCACACAGATATCCCATGATGCCGTGGGGCGTTTGAGTGACAGCTGCTACATGACAGGCGGCAGTTAGCGCATGCTAACGACGTGAGCTAATACCAGCACAGAAGTGTCTGTCTTCAAGAGTGACAGAGTCTAAAGCACAAACAACCAATCATGAAACTTTGTTTGTTTGTTTGTTTGTATTTTCTCAGTTTTACAGTTGAATAGAGTCTCACCCTGGGGGACATTAGGACCCTTGAGTTGAACCAGATGTGATCTTTAGCATAACTAAAGATGAAAGATGAATATTTCTCCATCTCCAGTGGAAAGTTTTCACTTTTTACACATTTTGGTTTTATTACAAGTAATGGATGATTCTCATTATTGACCTCGAAATTCTACAACAAAACCATAAACTATAAAGACAAAGTGATACTGTGATACTGTGTGTACTACGAATACTGTGGTACTGTGTGTACTACGAATACTGTGGTACTGTGTGTACTACGAATACTGTGGTACTGTGTGTACTACGAATACTGTGGTACTGTGTGTACTACGAATACTGTGGTACTGTGTGTACTACGAATACTGTGATACTGTGTGTACTACGAATACTGTGGTACTGTGTGTACTACGAATACTGTGTTACTGTGTGTACTACGAATACTGTGGTACTGTGATACTGTGTGTACTACGAATACTGTGGTACTGTGATACGGTGTGTACTACGAATACTGTGATACTGTGTGTACTACGAATACTGTGATACTGTGTGTACTACGAATACTGTGATACTGTGTGTACTACAAATACTGTGATACTGTGTGTACTACGAATACTGTGATACTGTGTGTACTACGAATACTGTGATACTGTGTGTACTACGAATACTGTGATACTGTGTGTACTACGAATACTGTGGTACTGTGATACTGTGTGTACTACGAATACTGTGATACTGTGTGTACTACGAATACTGTGATACTGTGTGTACTACGAATACTGTGATACTGTGTGTACTACAAATACTGTGATACTGTGTGTACTACGAATACTGTGATACTGTGTGTACTACGAATACTGTGATACTGTGTGTACTACGAATACTGTGATACTGTGTGTACTACGAATATTGTGGTTCTGTGTGTACTACGAATACTGTGGTACTGTGTGTACTACGAATACTGTGGTACTGTGTGTACTACGAATACTGTGGTACTGTGTGTACTACGAATACTGTGATACTGTGTGTAGTACGAATACTGTGTGTACTACGAATACTGTGGTTCTGTGTGTACTACGAATACTGTGGTACTGTGGTACTGTGGTACTGTGGTACTGTGGTACTGTGGTACTGTGGTACTGTGGTACTGTGGTACTGTGGTACTGTGGTACTGTGGTACTGGGATACTGTGGTACTGTGGTACTGTGGTACTTATCACACACGTGTTCTGTGAATCCTACATTATTTTCATTTTCTACATTTTTAAAGATTTTCTGTTTTTTTCCTGAAACGGACTAAAAATGTGAAATTCTTGAGCTTTAGAAACAAAACAGTTTAAAAACAACAAAAGTCGTGAAAATGTATCTGAGACACACCAGGTCCTGTGAGACGAGGGAGACGAGGGGGAGAGAGAGACAAGGGAGACGAGGGAGACGAGGGAGACGAGACGAGGGAGACGAGGGAGAGACGAGGGAGACGAGGGAGACGAGGGAGAGAGGAGGAAGACGAGGGAGAGACGAGGGAGACGAGGGAGAGAGAGAGACGAGGGAGAGAGAGAGACGATGGAGACGAGGGAGAGAAAGAGACGAGGGAGACGATGGAGACGAGGCAGAGAGAGAGACGAGGGAGAGAGAGAGACGAGGGAGAGACGAGGGAGAGAGAGAGAGGAGACGAGGGAGACGAGGGAGAGAGAGAGACGAGGGAGACGAGGGAGACGAGGGAGACGAGGGAGAGACGAGGGAGAAGAGGGAGAGAGAGAGACGAGGGAGAGAGAGAGACGATGGAGACGAGGGAGAGAAAGAGACGAGGGAGACGATGGAGACGAGGCAGAGAGAGAGACGAGGGAGAGAGAGAGACGAGGGAGAGACGAGGGAGAGAGAGAGAGGAGACGAGGGAGACGAGGGAGAGAGAGAGACGAGGGAGACGAGGGAGACGAGGGAGACGAGGGAGACGAGGGAGAGACGAGGGAGAAGAGGGAGAGAGAGAGACGAGGGAGACGAGGGAGAGACGAGGGAGACAAGGGAGAGAGAGAGACGAGGGAGACGAGGGAGACGAGGGAGAGAGAGAGACAAGGGAGACGAGGGAGACGAGACGAGGGAGAGAGAGGAGACGAGGGAGAGAGGAGGGAGACGAGGGAGAGAGAGAGAGAGAGGAGACGAGGGAGACGAGGGAGAGACGAGGGAGACGAGGGAGAGAGAGAGACGAGGGAGACGAGGGAGACAAGGCAGAGAGAGAGACGAGGGAGACGATGGAGACGAGGGAGAGAGAGAGACGAGGGAGAGAGAGAGACGATGGAGAGACGAGGGAGAGAGAGAGAGAGGAGACAAGGGAGAAGAGAGAGAGGAGACGAGGGAGAGAGAGAGACGAGGGAGACGAGGGAGACGAGGGAGAGACGAGGGAGACGAGGGAGAAGAGGGAGAGAGAGAAACGAGGGAGACGAGGGAGAGACGAGGGAGACAAGGGAGAGAGAGAGACGAGGGAGACGAGGGAGACGAGGGAGAGAGAGAGACGAGGGAGAGACGAGGGAGACGAGGGAGAGAGAGAGACGAGGGAGAGACGAGGGAGACGAGGGAGACGAGGGAGAGAGAGAGGAGACGAGGGAGAGAGGAGGGAGACGAGGAGACGAGGGAGACGAGGGAGATGAGGGAAACGAGGGAGAGAGAGAGACGAGGGAGACGAGGGAGGGAGAGAGACGAGGGAGAGAGACGAGGGAGACGAGGGAGAGAGAGAGACGATGGAGACGAGGGAGAGAGAGAGACGAGGGAGAGAGAGAGACGAGGGAGAGACGAGGGAGAGAGAGAGAGGAGACGAGGGAGAGAGAGAGGAGACGAGGGAGAAAAGGGAGAGAGAGAGGAGACGAGGGAGACGAGGGAGACGTGGGAGAGAGAGACGAGGGAGAAGTGGGAGAGAGAGAGATGAGGAGACGAGGGAGAGAGAGGGACGAGGGAGAGAGAGACGAGGGAGACGAGGGAGACGAGGGAGAGAGAGAGGAGACAAGGGAGACGAGGGAGAGAGACGAGGGAGATGAGGGAGACGAGGGAGAGAGAGAGACGAGGGAGACGAGGGAGAGACGAGGGAGAGAGAAAGAGGAGACGAGGGAGAGAGAGAGAGAGGAGACGAGGGAGAGGCGAGGGAGACGAGGGAGAGAGAGGAGACGAAGGAGACGAGGGAGAGACGAGGGAGAGAGAGAGAGGATACGAGGGCGACGAGGGAGAAGAGGGAGAGAGAGGGGAGACGAGGGAGACGAGGGAGAGAGAGAGGGGAGACGAGGGAGACGAGGGAGAGAGAGAGAGAGGAGACGAGGGAGACGAGGGAGAGACGAGGGAGACGAGGGAGAGGAGACGAGGGAGAGACGAGGGAGAGAGAGAGAGGAGACGAGGGAGAGGCGAGGGAGACGAGGGAGAGAGAGGAGACGAAGGAGACGAGGGAGAGACGAGGGAGACGAGGGAGAGAGAGAGAGAGAGGATACGAGGGAGACGAGGGAGACGAGACGAGGAAGAGCAGACTAGGGAGAGAGGAGGGAGAGAGAGAGAGAGAGAGGAGACGAGGGAGACGAGGGAGAGACGAGGGAGAGAGAGAGAGGAGACGAGGGAGAGACGAGGGAGAGAGAGAGAGGAGACGAGGGAGAGACGAGGGAGACGAGGGAGAGAGAGAGAGAGAGAGAGAGGAGAAGAGGGAGACGAGGGAGAGACGAGGGAGAGAGAGAGAGGAGACGAGGGAGACAAGGCAGAGAGAGAGACGAGGGAGACGATGGAGACGAGGGAGAGAGAGAGACGAGGGAGAGAGAGAGACGATGGAGAGACGAGGGAGAGAGAGAGAGAGGAGACAAGGGAGAAGAGAGAGAGGAGACGAGGGAGAGAGAGAGACGAGGGAGACGAGGGAGACGAGGGAGAGACGAGGGAGACGAGGGAGAAGAGGGAGAGAGAGAAACGAGGGAGACGAGGGAGAGACGAGGGAGACAAGGGAGAGAGAGAGACGAGGGAGACGAGGGAGACGAGGGAGAGAGAGAGACGAGGAGAGACGAGGGAGACGAGGGAGAGAGAGAGACGAGGGAGAGGGCGAGGGAGACGAGGGAGACGAGGGAGAGAGAGAGGAGACGAGGGAGAGAGGAGGGAGACGAGGAGACGAGGGAGACGAGGGAGATGAGGGAAACGAGGGAGAGAGAGAGACGAGGGAGACGAGGGAGGGAGAGAGACGAGGAGAGAGACGAGGGAGACGAGGGAGAGAGAGAGACGATGGAGACGAGGGAGAGAGAGAGACGAGGGAGAGAGAGAGACGAGGGAGAGACGAGGGAGAGAGAGAGAGGAGACGAGGGAGAGAGAGAGGAGACGAGGGAGAAAAGGGAGAGAGAGAGGAGACGAGGGAGACGAGGGAGAGAGAGAGAGAGGAGACGAGGGAGACGAGGGAGACGTGGGAGAGAGAGACGAGGGAGAAGTGGGAGAGAGAGAGATGAGGGAGACGAGGGAGAGAGAGGGACGAGGGAGAGAGAGACGAGGGAGACGAGGGAGACGAGGGAGAGAGAGAGGAGACAAGGGAGACGAGGGAGAGAGACGAGGGAGATGAGGGAGACGAGGGAGAGAGAGAGACGAGGGAGACGAGGGAGAGACGAGGGAGAGAGAAAGAGGAGACGAGGGAGAGAGAGAGAGAGGAGACGAGGGAGAGGCGAGGGAGACGAGGGAGAGAGAGGAGACGAAGGAGACGAGGAGAGACGAGGGAGAGAGAGAGAGGATACGAGGGCGACGAGGGAGACGAGACGAGGGAGAGGAGACGAGGGAGAGAGGAGGGAGAGAGAGGAGACGAGGGAGATGAGGGAGAGAGAGAGAGAGGAGACGAGGGAGAGAGAGAGGAGACGAGGGAGAGACGAGGGAGAGAGAGAGAGGAGACGAGGGAGAGAGAGAGAGGAGACGAGGAGACGAGGGAGAAGAGGGAGAGAGAGGGAGACGAGGGAGACGAGGGAGAGAGAGAGGGGAGACGAGGGAGACGAGGGAGAGAGAGAGGAGGAGACGAGGGAGACGAGGGAGAGACGAGGGAGACGAGGGAGAGGAGACGAGGGAGAGACGAGGAGAGAGAGAGAGGAGACGAGGGAGAGGCGAGGGAGACGAGGGAGAGAGAGGAGACGAAGGAGACGAGGGAGAGACGAGGGAGACGAGGGGAGAGAGAGAGAGAGAGGATACGAGGGAGACGAGGGAGACGAGACGAGGAAGAGCAGACTAGGGAGAGAGGAGGGAGAGAGAGAGAGAGAGAGGAGACGAGGGAGACGAGGGAGAGACGAGGAGAGAGAGAGAGGAGACGAGGGAGAGACGAGGGAGAGAGAGAGAGGAGACGAGGAGAGACGAGGGAGACGAGGGAGAGAGAGAGAGAGAGAGAGGAGAAGAGGGAGACGAGGGAGAGACGAGGGAGACGAGGGAGAGGAGACGAGGGAGAGACGAGGGAGAGAGAGAGAGGAGACGAGGGAGAGGCGAGGGAGACGAGGGAGAGACGAGGGAGAGGCGAGGGAGACGAGGGAGACGAGGGAGAGAGAGAGAGGAGACGAGGGAGAGAGAGAGACGAAGGAGACGAGGGAGACGAGGGAGAGAGAGAGAGAGAGGAGGAAAAGAGGAGGAAAAATAGTAGAAGAGAGTAGAAGGAGTAGAAGGAGTAGAGGAGGAGTAGAAGGAGTAGAGGAGGAGAAGAGGAGTAGAGGAGGAGAAGGAGTAGAGGAGGAGTAGAAGGAGTAGAGGAGGAGAAGAGGAGGAGAAGGAGTAGAGGAGGAGTAGAAGGAGTAGAGGAGGAGAAGAGGAGGAGAAGGAGTAGAGGAGGAGTAGAAGGAGTAGAGGAGGAGAAGAGGAGGAGAAGGAGTAGAGGAGGAGTAGAAGGAATAGAGGAGGAGAAGAGGAGGAGAAGGAGTAGAGGAGGAGTAGAAGGAGTAGAGGAGGAGAAGAGGAGGAGAAGGAGTAGAGGAGGAGTAGAAGGAGTAGAGGAGGAGTAGAGGAGGAGAAGAGGAGGAGAAGGAGTAGAGGAGGAGTAGAAGGAGTAGAGGAGGAGTAGAGGAGGAGAAGGAGTAGAGGAGGAGTAGAAGGAGTAGAGGAGGAGTAGAGGAGGAGTAGAGGAGGAGAAGAGGAGGAGAAGGAGTAGAGGAGGAGTAGAAGGAGTAGAGGAGGAGTAGAGGAGGAGTAGAAGGAGTAGAGGAGGAGAAGAGGAGGAGAAGGAGTAGAGGAGGAGTAGAAGGAGTAGAGGAGGAGTAGAGGAGGAGTAGAGGAGGAGAAGGAGTAGAGGAGGAGTAGAGGAGGAGTAGAGGAGGAGTAGAGGAGGAGTAGAGGAGGAGTAGAGGAGGGAGCAGTGTGACCTGCACCACAGCTGTAGAAAGTGGCTTGTCCTAATTCCTCGGGAACAGAACCGACTGAGTTTGTGAAATGAGATCGTGTTCATGTCCTCAATGTGAAGTTTGTCTTCCACCTCCTCTCAGTGACTCCCTCCACCTCCTTTATCCCCCTCTCCCCCTCCTCCTCTCCTCTCTCCCCTCTTCCTCCTCTCCTCCTCCTCCTCTCCTCCTCTCCTCCTCCTCCTCTCCCGTCCTCCTCTCCTCTCTCCCCTCCTCCCCTCTCTCCTCCTCCTCCTCCTCCTCCTCCCCTCCTCCTCTCCTCTCTCCCCTCTTCCTCCTCTCCTCCTCCTCCTCTCCCCGTCCTCCTCTCCTCTCTCCCCACTCTCCTCCTCCTCTCCTCTCTCCCCTCCTCCTCCTCCCTCCTCCTCCCCTCTCTCCTCCTCCTCCTCCTCCTCTCCTCCTCCTCCTCCTCCTCCTCCCCTCCTCCTCCTCCTCCTCCTCCTCCCTCCTCCCCTCTCTCCTCCTCCTCCTCCTCCTCCTCCTCCCCTCCTCCTCCCCTCTCTCCTCCTCCTCCTCCTCCTCCTCCTCCTCTCCTCCTCCTCTCATCATCAGAGCGCCGCAGAGAAAACAATTTGTTCGCCGTGTCGTGGATCTGATGTAATCAAGGCGCGTCACGCTCCCGAAGCTCCGACGACGCGCCGCACAAGGAGGACGCCACGTTTAATTAAAGGACGCTCTTTTGTGAACGAGGCGGTGATTCTGGAGGAGGAGGGGGGAGGAGGAGGGAGGAGAGGGGGAGGAGAGGGGGGAGGAGGGTCGCCAGATTGGGAGGCGGCTTGTAAAACACCTGCGTGGAGATTAAGCCTGATTAACCG
>NW_027316307.1:15000-25000 GCF_026437365.1 Eucyclogobius newberryi | reverse complement strand
CATGCCCAGCCAGAGTGTCCCTTCCCCGGGGTGAGTCTGGAGGAGTGGGGGGTGGCTCTGGAGGTGCTCCGGGGGCTCCAGGGGGTGCTTGGTGGAGACCATGCCCAGCCAGAGTGGCCCTCCCCCGGGGTGAGTCTGGGGAGAGTGGGGGGTGGCTCTGGAGGGCCTCCGGGGGTTCCAGGGGCTCCAGGGGGTGCTTGGTGGAGGCCATGCCCAGCCAGAGTGTCCCTTCCCCGGGGTGAGTCTGGGGTGAGTGGGGGGTGGCTCTGGGGGTGCTCCGGGGGCTCCAGGGGGTGCTCGGCGGAGGCCATGCCCAGCCAGAGTGGCCCTTCCCCGGGGTGAGTCTGGGGAGAGTGGGGGGTGGCTCTGGGGGTGCTCCGGGGGCTCCAGGGGCTCCAGGGGGTGCTCGGTGGGGGCCATGCCCAGCCAGAGTGTCCCTTCCCCGGGGTGAGTCTGGAGGAGTGGGGGGGTGGCTCTGGAGGTGCTCCGGGGGCTCCAGGGGGTGCTTGGTGGAGACCATGCCCAGCCAGAGTGGCCCTCCCCCGGGGTGAGTCTGGGGAGAGTGGGGGGTGGCTCTGGAGGGCCTCCGGGGGTTCCAGGGGCTCCAGGGGGTGCTTGGTGGAGGCCATGCCCAGCCAGAGTGTCCCTTCCCCGGGGTGAGTCTGGGGTGAGTGGGGGGTGGCTCTGGGGGTGCTCCGGGGGCTCCAGGGGGTGCTCGGCGGAGGCCATGCCCAGCCAGAGTGGCCCTTCCCCGGGGTGAGTCTGGGGAGAGTGGGGGGGTGGCTCTGGGGGTGCTCCGGGGGCTCCAGGGGGTGCTTGGTGGAGACCATGCCCAGCCAGAGTGGCCCTTCCCCGGGCAGAGTCTGGGGAGAGTGGGGGGTGGCTCTGGAGGTGCTCCGGGGGCTCCAGGGGTTCCAGGGGGTGCTCAGTGGGGGCCATGCCCAGGCAGAGTGTCCCTTCCCCGGGGTGAGTCTGGAGGAGTGGGGGGTGGCTCTGGAGGTGCTCCGGGGGCTCCAGGGGGTGCTTGGTGGAGACCATGCCCAGCCAGAGTGTCCCTTCCCCGGGGTGAGTCTGGGGAGAGTGGGGGGTGGCTCTGGGGGTGCTCCGGGGGCTCCAGGGGGTGCTTGGTGGAGACCATGCCCAGCCAGAGTGGCCCTTCCCCGGGGTGAGTCTGGGGAGAGTGGGGGGTGGCTCTGGAGGGCCTCCGGGGGTTCCAGGGGTTCCAGGGGTTCCAGGGGGTGCTCGGTGGAGGCCATGCCCAGCCAGAGTGGCCCTTCCCCGGGCAGAGTCTGGGGAGAGTGGGGGGTGGCTCTGGAGGTGCTCCGGGGGCTCCAGGGGCTGCTTGGTGGAGACCATGCCCAGCCAGAGTGGCCCTTCCCCGGGTGAGTCTGGGGACAGTGGGGGGTGGCCCTGGAGGGCCTCCGGGGGTTCCAGGGGGTGCTCGGCGGAGGCCATGCCCGGCCAGAGTGTCCCTTCCCCGGGCAGAGTCTGGGGAGAGTGGGGGGTGGCTCTGGAGGTGCTCCGGGGGCTCCAGGGGTTCCAGGGGGTGGTCGGCGGAGGCCATGCCCAGCCAGAGTGTCCCTTCCCCGGGGTGAGTCTGGAGGAGAGTGGGGGGTGGCTCTGGGGGTGCTCCGGGGGCTCCAGGGGGTGCTCGGCGGAGGCCATGCCCAGCCAGAGTGTCCCTTCCCCGGGGTGAGTCTGGAGGAGTGGGGGGTGGCCCTGGAGGTGCTCCGGGGGCTCCAGGGGCTCCAGGGGGTGCTCGGTGGGGGCCATGCCCAGCCAGAGTGTCCCTTCCCCGGGGTGAGTCTGGAGGAGTGGGGGGTGGCTCTGGAGGTGCTCCGGGGGCTCCAGGGGGTGCTTGGTGGAGACCATGCCCAGCCAGAGTGGCCCTCCCCCGGGGTGAGTCTGGGGAGAGTGGGGGGTGGCTCTGGAGGGCCTCCGGGGGTTCCAGGGGCTCCAGGGGGTGCTTGGTGGAGGCCATGCCCAGCCAGAGTGTCCCTTCCCCGGGGTGAGTCTGGGGTGAGTGGGGGGTGGCTCTGGGGGTGCTCCGGGGGCTCCAGGGGGTGCTCGGCGGAGGCCATGCCCAGCCAGAGTGGCCCTTCCCCGGGGTGAGTCTGGGGAGAGTGGGGGGTGGCTCTGGGGGTGCTCCGGGGGCTCCAGGGGCTCCAGGGGGTGCTCGGTGGGGGCCATGCCCAGCCAGAGTGTCCCTTCCCCGGGGTGAGTCTGGAGGAGTGGGGGGTGGCTCTGGAGGTGCTCCGGGGGCTCCAGGGGGTGCTTGGTGGAGACCATGCCCAGCCAGAGTGGCCCTCCCCCGGGGTGAGTCTGGGGAGAGTGGGGGGTGGCTCTGGAGGGCCTCCGGGGGTTCCAGGGGCTCCAGGGGGTGCTTGGTGGAGGCCATGCCCAGCCAGAGTGTCCCTTCCCCGGGGTGAGTCTGGGGTGAGTGGGGGGTGGCTCTGGGGGTGCTCCGGGGGCTCCAGGGGGTGCTCGGCGGAGGCCATGCCCAGCCAGAGTGGCCCTTCCCCGGGGTGAGTCTGGGGAGAGTGGGGGGTGGCTCTGGGGGTGCTCCGGGGGCTCCAGGGGGTGCTTGGTGGAGACCATGCCCAGCCAGAGTGGCCCTTCCCCGGGCAGAGTCTGGGGAGAGTGGGGGGTGGCTCTGGAGGTGCTCCGGGGGCTCCAGGGGTTCCAGGGGGTGCTCAGTGGGGGCCATGCCCAGGCAGAGTGTCCCTTCCCCGGGGTGAGTCTGGAGGAGTGGGGGGTGGCTCTGGAGGTGCTCCGGGGGCTCCAGGGGGTGCTTGGTGGAGACCATGCCCAGCCAGAGTGTCCCTTCCCCGGGGTGAGTCTGGGGAGAGTGGGGGGGTGGCTCTGGGGGTGCTCCGGGGGCTCCAGGGGGTGCTTGGTGGAGACCATGCCCAGCCAGAGTGGCCCTTCCCCGGGGTGAGTCTGGGGAGAGTGGGGGGTGGCTCTGGAGGGCCTCCGGGGGTTCCAGGGGTTCCAGGGGTTCCAGGGGGTGCTCGGTGGAGGCCATGCCCAGCCAGAGTGGCCCTTCCCCGGGCAGAGTCTGGGGAGAGTGGGGGGTGGCTCTGGAGGTGCTCCGGGGGCTCCAGGGGCTGCTTGGTGGAGACCATGCCCAGCCAGAGTGGCCCTTCCCCCGGGTGAGTCTGGGGACAGTGGGGGGTGGCCCTGGAGGGCCTCCGGGGGTTCCAGGGGGTGCTCGGCGGAGGCCATGCCCGGCCAGAGTGTCCCTTCCCCGGGCAGAGTCTGGGGAGAGTGGGGGGTGGCTCTGGAGGTGCTCCGGGGGCTCCAGGGGTTCCAGGGGGTGGTCGGCGGAGGCCATGCCCAGCCAGAGTGTCCCTTCCCCGGGGTGAGTCTGGAGGAGAGTGGGGGGTGGCTCTGGGGGTGCTCCGGGGGCTCCAGGGGGTGCTCGGCGGAGGCCATGCCCAGCCAGAGTGTCCCTTCCCCGGGGTGAGTCTGGAGGAGTGGGGGGTGGCCCTGGAGGTGCTCCGGGGGCTCCAGGGGCTCCAGGGGGTGCTCGGTGGGGGCCATGCCCAGCCAGAGTGTCCCTTCCCCGGGGTGAGTCTGGAGGAGTGGGGGGTGGCTCTGGAGGTGCTCCGGGGGCTCCAGGGGGGTGCTTGGTGGAGACCATGCCCAGCCAGAGTGGCCCTCCCCCGGGGTGAGTCTGGGGAGAGTGGGGGGTGGCTCTGGAGGGCCTCCGGGGGTTCCAGGGGCTCCAGGGGGTGCTTGGTGGAGGCCATGCCCAGCCAGAGTGTCCCTTCCCCGGGGTGAGTCTGGGGTGAGTGGGGGGTGGCTCTGGGGGTGCTCCGGGGGCTCCAGGGGGTGCTCGGCGGAGGCCATGCCCAGCCAGAGTGGCCCTTCCCCGGGGTGAGTCTGGGGAGAGTGGGGGGTGGCTCTGGGGGTGCTCCGGGGGCTCCAGGGGCTCCAGGGGGTGCTCGGTGGGGGCCATGCCCAGCCAGAGTGTCCCTTCCCCGGGGTGAGTCTGGAGGAGTGGGGGGTGGCTCTGGAGGTGCTCCGGGGGCTCCAGGGGGTGCTTGGTGGAGACCATGCCCAGCCAGAGTGGCCCTCCCCCGGGGTGAGTCTGGGGAGAGTGGGGGGTGGCTCTGGAGGGCCTCCGGGGGTTCCAGGGGCTCCAGGGGGTGCTTGGTGGAGGCCATGCCCAGCCAGAGTGTCCCTTCCCCGGGGTGAGTCTGGGGTGAGTGGGGGGTGGCTCTGGGGGTGCTCCGGGGGCTCCAGGGGGTGCTCGGCGGAGGCCATGCCCAGCCAGAGTGGCCCTTCCCCGGGGTGAGTCTGGGGAGAGTGGGGGGTGGCTCTGGGGGTGCTCCGGGGGCTCCAGGGGGTGCTTGGTGGAGACCATGCCCAGCCAGAGTGGCCCTTCCCCGGGCAGAGTCTGGGGAGAGTGGGGGGTGGCTCTGGAGGTGCTCCGGGGGCTCCAGGGGTTCCAGGGGGTGCTCAGTGGGGGCCATGCCCAGGCAGAGTGTCCCTTCCCCGGGGTGAGTCTGGAGGAGTGGGGGGTGGCTCTGGAGGTGCTCCGGGGGCTCCAGGGGGTGCTTGGTGGAGACCATGCCCAGCCAGAGTGTCCCTTCCCCGGGGTGAGTCTGGGGAGAGTGGGGGGTGGCTCTGGGGGTGCTCCGGGGGCTCCAGGGGGTGCTTGGTGGAGACCATGCCCAGCCAGAGTGGCCCTTCCCCGGGGTGAGTCTGGGGAGAGTGGGGGGTGGCTCTGGAGGGCCTCCGGGGGTTCCAGGGGTTCCAGGGGTTCCAGGGGGTGCTCGGTGGAGGCCATGCCCAGCCAGAGTGGCCCTTCCCCGGGCAGAGTCTGGGGAGAGTGGGGGGTGGCTCTGGAGGTGCTCCGGGGGCTCCAGGGGCTGCTTGGTGGAGACCATGCCCAGCCAGAGTGGCCCTTCCCCCGGGTGAGTCTGGGGACAGTGGGGGGTGGCCCTGGAGGGCCTCCGGGGGTTCCAGGGGGTGCTCGGCGGAGGCCATGCCCGGCCAGAGTGTCCCTTCCCCGGGCAGAGTCTGGGGAGAGTGGGGGGTGGCTCTGGAGGTGCTCCGGGGGCTCCAGGGGTTCCAGGGGGTGGTCGGCGGAGGCCATGCCCAGCCAGAGTGTCCCTTCCCCGGGGTGAGTCTGGAGGAGAGTGGGGGGTGGCTCTGGGGGTGCTCCGGGGGCTCCAGGGGGTGCTCGGCGGAGGCCATGCCCAGCCAGAGTGTCCCTTCCCCGGGGTGAGTCTGGAGGAGTGGGGGGTGGCCCTGGAGGTGCTCCGGGGGCTCCAGGGGCTCCAGGGGGTGCTCGGTGGGGGCCATGCCCAGCCAGAGTGTCCCTTCCCCGGGGTGAGTCTGGAGGAGTGGGGGGGTGGCTCTGGAGGTGCTCCGGGGGCTCCAGGGGGTGCTTGGTGGAGACCATGCCCAGCCAGAGTGGCCCTCCCCCGGGGTGAGTCTGGGGAGAGTGGGGGGTGGCTCTGGAGGGCCTCCGGGGGTTCCAGGGGCTCCAGGGGGTGCTTGGTGGAGGCCATGCCCAGCCAGAGTGTCCCTTCCCGGGGTGAGTCTGGGGTGAGTGGGGGGTGGCTCTGGGGGTGCTCCGGGGGCTCCAGGGGGTGCTCGGCGGAGGCCATGCCCAGCCAGAGTGGCCCTTCCCCGGGGTGAGTCTGGGGAGAGTGGGGGGTGGCTCTGGGGGTGCTCCGGGGGCTCCAGGGGCTCCAGGGGGTGCTCGGTGGGGGCCATGCCCAGCCAGAGTGTCCCTTCCCCGGGGTGAGTCTGGAGGAGTGGGGGGTGGCTCTGGAGGTGCTCCGGGGGCTCCAGGGGGTGCTTGGTGGAGACCATGCCCAGCCAGAGTGGCCCTCCCCCGGGGTGAGTCTGGGGAGAGTGGGGGGTGGCTCTGGAGGGCCTCCGGGGGTTCCAGGGGCTCCAGGGGGTGCTTGGTGGAGGCCATGCCCAGCCAGAGTGTCCCTTCCCCGGGGTGAGTCTGGGGTGAGTGGGGGGTGGCTCTGGGGGTGCTCCGGGGGCTCCAGGGGGTGCTCGGCGGAGGCCATGCCCAGCCAGAGTGGCCCTTCCCCGGGGTGAGTCTGGGGAGAGTGGGGGGTGGCTCTGGGGGTGCTCCGGGGGCTCCAGGGGGTGCTTGGTGGAGACCATGCCCAGCCAGAGTGGCCCTTCCCCGGGCAGAGTCTGGGGAGAGTGGGGGGTGGCTCTGGAGGTGCTCCGGGGGCTCCAGGGGTTCCAGGGGGTGCTCAGTGGGGGCCATGCCCAGGCAGAGTGTCCCTTCCCCGGGGTGAGTCTGGAGGAGTGGGGGGTGGCTCTGGAGGTGCTCCGGGGGCTCCAGGGGGTGCTTGGTGGAGACCATGCCCAGCCAGAGTGTCCCTTCCCCGGGGTGAGTCTGGGGAGAGTGGGGGGTGGCTCTGGGGGTGCTCCGGGGGCTCCAGGGGGTGCTTGGTGGAGACCATGCCCAGCCAGAGTGGCCCTTCCCCGGGGTGAGTCTGGGGAGAGTGGGGGGTGGCTCTGGAGGGCCTCCGGGGGTTCCAGGGGTTCCAGGGGTTCCAGGGGGTGCTCGGTGGAGGCCATGCCCAGCCAGAGTGGCCCTTCCCCGGGCAGAGTCTGGGGAGAGTGGGGGGTGGCTCTGGAGGTGCTCCGGGGGCTCCAGGGGCTGCTTGGTGGAGACCATGCCCAGCCAGAGTGGCCCTTCCCCCGGGTGAGTCTGGGGACAGTGGGGGGTGGCCCTGGAGGGCCTCCGGGGGTTCCAGGGGGTGCTCGGCGGAGGCCATGCCCGGCCAGAGTGTCCCTTCCCCGGGCAGAGTCTGGGGAGAGTGGGGGGTGGCTCTGGAGGTGCTCCGGGGGCTCCAGGGGTTCCAGGGGGTGGTCGGCGGAGGCCATGCCCAGCCAGAGTGTCCCTTCCCCGGGGTGAGTCTGGAGGAGAGTGGGGGGTGGCTCTGGGGGTGCTCCGGGGGCTCCAGGGGGTGCTCGGCGGAGGCCATGCCCAGCCAGAGTGTCCCTTCCCCGGGGTGAGTCTGGAGGAGTGGGGGGTGGCCCTGGAGGTGCTCCGGGGGCTCCAGGGGCTCCAGGGGGTGCTCGGTGGGGGCCATGCCCAGCCAGAGTGTCCCTTCCCCGGGGTGAGTCTGGAGGAGTGGGGGGTGGCTCTGGAGGTGCTCCGGGGGCTCCAGGGGGTGCTTGGTGGAGACCATGCCCAGCCAGAGTGGCCCTCCCCCGGGGTGAGTCTGGGGAGAGTGGGGGGTGGCTCTGGAGGGCCTCCGGGGGTTCCAGGGGCTCCAGGGGGTGCTTGGTGGAGGCCATGCCCAGCCAGAGTGTCCCTTCCCCGGGGTGAGTCTGGGGTGAGTGGGGGGTGGCTCTGGGGGTGCTCCGGGGGCTCCAGGGGGTGCTCGGCGGAGGCCATGCCCAGCCAGAGTGGCCCTTCCCCGGGGTGAGTCTGGGGAGAGTGGGGGGTGGCTCTGGGGGTGCTCCGGGGGCTCCAGGGGCTCCAGGGGGTGCTCGGTGGGGGCCATGCCCAGCCAGAGTGTCCCTTCCCCGGGGTGAGTCTGGAGGAGTGGGGGGTGGCTCTGGAGGTGCTCCGGGGGCTCCAGGGGGTGCTTGGTGGAGACCATGCCCAGCCAGAGTGGCCCTCCCCCGGGGTGAGTCTGGGGAGAGTGGGGGGTGGCTCTGGAGGGCCTCCGGGGGTTCCAGGGGCTCCAGGGGGTGCTTGGTGGAGGCCATGCCCAGCCAGAGTGTCCCTTCCCCGGGGTGAGTCTGGGGTGAGTGGGGGGTGGCTCTGGGGGTGCTCCGGGGGCTCCAGGGGGTGCTCGGCGGAGGCCATGCCCAGCCAGAGTGGCCCTTCCCCGGGGTGAGTCTGGGGAGAGTGGGGGGTGGCTCTGGGGGTGCTCCGGGGGCTCCAGGGGGTGCTTGGTGGAGACCATGCCCAGCCAGAGTGGCCCTTCCCCGGGCAGAGTCTGGGGAGAGTGGGGGGTGGCTCTGGAGGTGCTCCGGGGGCTCCAGGGGTTCCAGGGGGTGCTCAGTGGGGGCCATGCCCAGGCAGAGTGTCCCTTCCCCGGGGTGAGTCTGGAGGAGTGGGGGGTGGCTCTGGAGGTGCTCCGGGGGCTCCAGGGGGTGCTTGGTGGAGACCATGCCCAGCCAGAGTGTCCCTTCCCCGGGGTGAGTCTGGGGAGAGTGGGGGGTGGCTCTGGGGGTGCTCCGGGGGCTCCAGGGGGTGCTTGGTGGAGACCATGCCCAGCCAGAGTGGCCCTTCCCCGGGGTGAGTCTGGGGAGAGTGGGGGGTGGCTCTGGAGGGCCTCCGGGGGTTCCAGGGGTTCCAGGGGGTGCTCGGTGGAGGCCATGCCCAGCCAGAGTGGCCCTTCCCCGGGCAGAGTCTGGGGAGAGTGGGGGGTGGCTCTGGAGGTGCTCCGGGGGCTCCAGGGGCTGCTTGGTGGAGACCATGCCCAGCCAGAGTGGCCCTTCCCCCGGGTGAGTCTGGGGACAGTGGGGGGTGGCTCTGGAGGGCCTCCGGGGGCTCCAGTGGCTCCAGGGGGTGCTCAGCGGAGGCCATGCCCAGCCAGAGTGGCCCTTCCCCGGCCTCATATGCGGCAGAGTGCGGGGTGAGCAAAATGGGTTAAAATGGGTTAAAATGTGAAAAAAAAAAAAAAAAAAAAAAAAAAACACCAAAATGAGCAAAATGAAATAATCCCCCATCATCAGTGCACTGTTTGACCCCTGAAAAGCACTCCCCTGGGGCCTGGAGGTGATCTGACCATCAGAGTATAGCACCCTATGCCCCTGAGGGACTTAGAGTAAAAACCGAAATAGTACACTATTCCCGAAAAGACTCTGTCGTTTTTCGGCAATAGTACACTATACCCATCGACTCTGTCGTTTTTCCGGGCCGTAGTACGAAGTTGTGAGCAAAAGGGGTGAAAATGGGTTAAAATGTGAAAAAACACCAAAATGAGCAAAATGAAATAATCCCCCATCATCAGTGCACTGTTTGACCCCAGAAAAGCACTCCCCTGGGGCCTGGAGGTGATCTGACCATCATAGTATAGCACCCCATGCCCCTGAGGGACTTAGAGTAAAAACCGAAATAGTACACTATTCCCGAAAAGACTCTGTCGTTTTTCGGCAATAGTACACTATACCCATCGACTCTGTCGTTTTTCCGGGCCGTAGTACGAAGTTGTGAGCAAAAGGGGTGAAAATGGGTTAAAATGTGAAAAAACACCAAAATGAGCAAAATGAAATAATCCCCCATCATCAGTGCACTGTTTGACCCCAGAAAAGCACTCCCCTGGGGCCTGGAGGTGATCTGACCATCATAGTATAGTACACTATACCCCTGAGGGACTTAGTGCAAAAACCGAAATAGTACACTATACCCGAAAAGACTCTGTCGTTTTTCGGCAATAGTACACTATACCCATCGACTCTGTCGTTTTTCCGGGCCGTAGTACGAAGTTGTGAGCAAAAGGGGTGAAAATGGGTTAAAATGTGAAAAAACACCAAAATGAGCAAAATGAAATAATCCCCCATCATCAGTGCACTGTTTGACCCCAGAAAAGCACTCCCCTGGGGCCTGGAGGTGATCTGACCATCATAGTATAGTACACTATACCCCTGAGGGACTTAGTGCAAAAACCGAAATAGTACACTATACCCGAAAAGACTCTGTCGTTTTTCGGCAATAGTACACTATACCCGAAAATACTTAGTCGTTTTTCGGCCGACGGAAATAAGCGTTCAGCCCGGGAGTCCCGGGCTAAATCACGCTGCTCAGGCGAACTTTTTGACGCTGCTCTCAGGCGGAAAGTGCAAAACGGTAACGCTGCAAGGGAGGGGAGGGCGGTTTTTGGAAACGACGTTTTTGGCGATTGAAATTGGTACAAAACATGGTTCTATGTATACCGGACAAGGAGCTTGGTCGACGGGCACACATGACCCGCCATCGTAGGGCCCCGTTCTGGTTTTATCCAGCTTCGAAGGCTCCTGCGCACTGCGGGTTTGTTTACATTCTGCGGCTGTG
>NW_027316306.1:0-25000 GCF_026437365.1 Eucyclogobius newberryi | reverse complement strand
TGAACAAAATAGTTGTCAGGATACCGTGGATATATGGCTCTCCAAACTTTGTGCGTTTCATGCTTAATATCCCGGGGAGTTCAGTTTAAGGGGCATTTTGGCATTCGTTGTGTAAAATCCCATATATAAAATCCAAACAGAATGTTCCTACAACAAAAACATCCAACTACAGTAAGTCCTACTATGTTTTTGGTTCAGATTGTCGATTTAGCAATATTTTGTGGTAAACAGAAATCTCTCTAGTTCAAACTTAAAGACAACTGTTCATTATAAGGAACATTCTCTAAAGGAGGCAACAGCGTTCTAAAGTAACATTACAGTTTTTACCTTTTAAAGGATCCCACAGCTTCATTTCACATTGGTTAATTGTTTTCTGATTGAATATAGAATAAATAACACCTCTTAATGCGGAAATGTGGCATCAAAAGAAATATCATTGAACAAAAATGTGAAAGGCGGGAGAGAGCGGAGTGGGAGCGGCCACCTCTGGCTGTTCCACTGAGCTGGTTTGAATTAGGCTCTCCCGCTGGGATCCGAGCCTGTACTTCCTGTGCAGTGTGTGCGCTCGCTGCAGCTGCCCAGCCTTTCATGGGACTCTCCCTTCAATACGCCGCAGATGGATTAAAATCCTCCGGCTGCCTCCATGTGTCTGCGGGACTAGAGTGTAAAGCTGTCACAGCTCAACAACAGCTGAGTATGACCTGCAGATGACCCTTTAGGACTCAAGCCCAGAGACTCTGACATATACCTCGTGTTGAATAGGAGTCTCACAGAAATATCAAATGCTACAGCTGCCTATAACACAGGTGAAATAATATCGACAGGAAGGACCTCCAAATCTTGGAAATAAAGGAAAGTTAGAAGAAAACACGGCCCTCTAGAGGTCACAGTGAGAATTGCAGAAAATTCTATTAGTTCAGAGAAGAACAGATTGAGATCAAGAGCTCACCTTTGACTTTATACCCGGTGTCGTCTCCCTCAGAGTCACTATCAGAGTCCTTCTTCTTGTCCTGAACCTTCCTGCGTTTCATATCAGGAAGGTTTAGATCCTCTCTCTACAACACACCAAAGTAAAGGTATAAAATGACACTTTCAACTATACTCATAAGATAAAAAGGTTGGACACAAACACAAACCCTTTCTTTGCCGGATCTCTCCATTTGGAGTTCTTTGTCTCTGAGTTTCCTCCACTGGCTGTAGTATCTGCTCAGGGGAGTCCCTTCTTCATGAAGCTGCTTCTCCCATTCGACCTGTCACAGAGACGTCCCTCAAAACGTGGCCAACTTAAACATTCAGAATTCACTAAAAGTCAATGTTTTTGATATAGAAAAAAAAAAAAGCAGAGGGGAAAAACAAACACAGAAGACGCAAAGTGATTGAGAGGGAGGAGTAAACAGATTGAAGGAAGCTGAAAACGGAGCCAGGCGGATCCTCTCCAGCCTTCCCCTAAAGGTCTTTGTGGATGATATTGATTAGGCCCAATCACATTATCCAGCCAACAAATCCAATTGAGAGCACCGACCGCAGCCTCCCGCGCCCGCCTGCCCGACACATTTACTGTGCTGCTATTAAGATGGGTGACATTGTATGAGTGAAGGGAAAAAGAAGAAAACACAGAATCAGACAATTGCAGAGGCTGCCACACAGTGCAGTGACCGGGCCAGGCAGGGCAGTCATTAGGTGAGCGCTGGCGTTGGGGACATGTTGGTGGGGGGCTGAAGGCCGGAAGGGGGTCGTGACCTTTTGCACATCAGCAGCAGAGGACATGTCTGGTTCGCCCGCAGTGACAACTGCTGCCACCGCCACGCGGGAGGCACAGGGCGCCATGGTGCCGAGCTGTCTGACTGCTGTAGTCAGACACACAGCTCTTTGTGAGCACGCACACTTTCTCATCAGACGCACACACACACACGGCGCACACACACACACGGCGCACGCACACACACGGCGCACGCACACACACGGCGCACGCACACACACGGCGCACGCACACACACGGCGCACGCACACACACGGCGCACGCACACACACGGCGCACGCACACACGGCGCACGCACACACACACACACGCACGGCGCACACACACACACGGCGCACACACACACACACGCACAGCGCACACACACACACGCACGCACGGCGCACACACACACGGCGCACACACACACACGCACGGCGCACACACACACACGCACGGCGCACACACACACAGCCTCTTTAATGTAATGCTAACATTCTCTTAAATATTAAACAGCGCTTCACATTACTACTGCAAACACAGAATGTGTTTGTAGAGGTGACGTGCACATACTAATAACGGCTCAATCTCTATAAACCCAGGGCCATCGCTGAAGCCTGAAGCTGTGAGCGGAGCTGGGACGTGCATTTGTGTTGGGAACACAGCATTTTCTAATTACAACATTTAAGTTCTAAGAATGAAATTTGGAAAAGAACATTTGTAGGATTTCCAGCACAAGCAGGTTAAGTGGGGACGTGTGAGTGACGGCAGGTGAGACGAAGACACGCCCGAGCCCAGAGCCCCGTTTTGGACGACACTCACCACAGCAGCAGTATCAGCGACTCCGAATGCCACCTTCTGTCTGCGCGACGTGATGAAGCTGCTGTTCTCCTGCACCTTCTCCAGCAGCTGCCGCACCGGTTTGGAGTAATTGGCCACTTTGCATTCCTTCAGGAAAGCTTTGAGCTGCAGAGACCAGAGCAGGGAGCGGGACGCGGTGAAACACTCTTCCATTTCAAAGTCATGTTCATAGAATTCACTGATTAGAGTAAACTCAATAACTGGCAACACCATGTCACTTTCTGGACTTTTAAAACCAAAGCAACAACATTTCATGGAAACAAGCAGGTGAGGCTCCTCCAGACCAAGTACGAGGCAGGTTTGTGGAGATGCAAGCCCACCCAGAGAAAGGACTAGGGGTGGGATGATAACATTTTGTCACAATTCCATTCCTCATTACATGGGTCGAAAAACCTTTCTATAAATAACAATATAACTGCTTTAATGTGATAAGTCAGAAGTTTTCATGTTCATTTGGTTTAATACTCATAAGGAGCATGGACATGATTATGGTTATTAACCATGAACCTTTTCCTACCAACACCAAAATGAAGACACATGCGCCACAAGAGACACAAGAGTACTGAACCCCACAACCGAAACACAAAATCGATTTGTCAAATTGTCCCATCCCAGAGACGCACGTTTTCCAGGGCAATAAAAATATAAAAAATGAAATGATAAAAATAGTAAAAAGTAATAATAATAATAAATATAGCTGCAAGCAGCGATGAGTGGCCCTCGCCACGCCGCCGCCGCAAGAGGAGGGGGCGCTACCCCGCCCCAATTTACCTTTTATTACACCTACTGCTGACTCTTCTCTGCTTTACATATGAAGGGAAATGTTTCCTTGCCGCACAAAGTCCGTGGCTCTTAGAATAAACATTTTGATAACTTTTGATGGCCCACTCCTGCAGACGAGTCTCACCAAATTTTAGGTTACTTTTTTAATTTCACTTAAAGTAGGTTTAGGGCAAAGGGTTTAACAACCGATTCAAATTTGACGCAATTCAGACTTTATCTGCGTAAACGGCAGCAAATTTAAAATTTGGGAAATTTCTGAAATTCTAGCTGCAGTGACAGGTATCAAAGTCATTTGGATAACTTCTGATGTCCCACTCCTCAACACCATTTTCACCAAATTTCAGCCTTTTCTGGCTAACGTCCTGGGAGGAGTTCGTAAAAGTACAACGTTTGGAGTCATGCTTAGCAAATTTTTATCCAATATGGCCATTTGGGTGGGCGGACGGCGTTGGCGCGTGCACATTTTGACTTTTCGTCAATGTTCACTGGGTGAAAAATAGGGGTGTTGGTCCCGAGAAGAAGAAAGAAAATTATATTCTGATGCGAAAACAATGTTTCCCATTTTTCAAATATCATAAACTATACATTTTCGGAAAGCGCGAGCGCTTGTAAAACCCTCAAACATGCTCAACCAAGCATTTAAAAAGGTTCAAACTGAGCCACAAGGTGCAAATATGAACATATAAAAGTATTCTTGTGATATATACAAGCAATAAACAACTATTTACATTAAAAAGTAGGTATATCCACAGGCGTTTTTCTATTTGTGCTACTTTTCAAAACAGTTTTTGTCCAAAATGACAGAGAGAGCCACATCACAGGCCTTGAACTTCCATGTGAGTGATGTTCAGAAGGAACTCTAAACCAGGTCCAACCCAGGTCTAAACCAGGTCCAACCCAGGTCTAAACCAGGTCCAACCCAGGTCTAAACCAGGTCCAACCCAGGTCTAAACCAGGTCAAACCCAGGTCTAAACCAGGACTAAACCCAGGTCTAAACCAGGACTAAACCAGGTCTAAACCAGGTCCAACCCAGGTCTAAACCAGGTCCAACCCAGGTCTAAACCAGGTCCAACCCAGGTCTAAACCAGGACTAAACCAGGTCTAAACCAGGACTGATACAACACATACGTACGTTTGTTTATTAGCGCGACGGATCACATCGCATCTCTCGTCTCACGTAGATTTCAGTCTCTTATGAGTCAGCTTGTCTATCGCCGTCCTAATTTTGTCCCGTACACTGAGGGAACTATATTATGATAGATCAATGCGCTTAGACACGCGGAACCGTGCTGCTCTCGGGGGACGAGAAGCACGCGGCTGCAGGTGAGCGGTAGGTGCGTTTATGATTGATATGTGGCAGGACTAATCGCAGTCCACGCCATGAGGAAATAAGACTCAGATTTGGGCCAAAAAAATCGTCCATTCAACCTTTAATAGGGCTAACGCCCGAGGAGGAGTTTGTGAAAGTATAAAGTGTAAACATGTTCAGGCGATTTCCCCATTGGAATAACATGGGAGGTTTCTGTCATCGCTACGGCAAAGCTGTAACAATTATGACATGGGTCTCATTGACTTTTTTGATCAGGATGCCCAAATTGAATTTTGTATAAAATTTTGTAAACATTTAACCTCCATATAAAATCTGTAGAGGGCGCTGTTACGCCAAATTAATACATTTCACTTCAAGTAGGTTTAGGGCAAATAGTTTAACAACTGATTCTAATTTGATGCAATCCGGACTTTATCTGCGCAAACGGCAGCAAATTTAAAATGTGGGAAATTTCTGAAATTCTAGCTTCAGTTTGCGGCTTCGCCGCACAGAGACCGTGACAGATATCAAAGTAATTTGAATAACTTTTGATATCCCACTCCTCAGCACCATTTTCAGCAAATTTCAGCTTTTTAGGGCCAACGCCCTGGGAGGAGTAAAAGTAAGACGTTTGGAAAAACTCCAGTCATGCTTAGCCATTTTTGAACCAATATGGCTGCCATTTAGTTGGGTGGACGGCGTTGCCGCAACAATATTTTTTACTTCTCTTGTCACCGTCTACCTCTACGCCAAATTTCATGATTTTACGATCAGATTTTTTTTTGGTCATTTCCTATCTGTCAATGCATTTTTGGTACATTATATTTATATTATATATATTATATTTTAAATTTTAGAAAAAGGAGATAGCCAGAATGTAGAGTGGCACGATTTTTATAGGTGTGCAAATTTTTGTGACTTTTCGTCAATGTTCACTGGGTGAAAAATAGGGGGGTTGGTCCAGAGAAGAAAGAAAGAAGAATATTCCGAGACAAAAACAATGTTTCCCATTTTTCAAATATCATAAACTATACATTTTCGGAAAGCGCTCGCGCTTTCCTACCTCATGGTGTGGGTCCCTGGTCACTGACGGGTACTTTTGTTAATTTTGAGTGGGCTCCGCCCACTTTGTGTTTTTGGCCCTCTAAACAGTAATAGTCTTCAATTTCTGCATTACATGTTTATGTGCACGGAACATGCAAGAGATGGGGAACGTATTTGTGAGCTACTTAGCGCAAAAGAGCGCTTCGCGGTCGTCATCCCCATATAAAGCGTTTGTTTAGTGCGCACTTTTGTACGGGCTTCGCCTGTTTACAACGATAATGTTCCATTTTCCTACTACCGTATTATCCGCACTATAAAGCGCACGTAAAAGTCTTTAACGTCCTCAAAAGCCGTCCATGCGCTTAATAGTCCGGTGCGCTTAATATATGGTTTATTTCTGGTTGTGCTTACTGACCGCGAAGATATTTTGTGTGGTACATGGTGTATAAAGAAGATTTGGGACACGAGACGCCGATGCGCGACTATATTTACAGTACTCCGGAACGGGAAGTCCCAACAACATGTTTGCAAAGCATTCTGGGAACAGTAGTCTACCTGCACGCGGCACACGCGACACTTTGTCAAAACGTAAACAACATTTTCAGTCAGGCACAACGCAGACACCTACCGGTAAATGAAGGACCCCAAGATGGCCCAAGATGGCTGCTGCCAAGAGACCATTGGAACTCTTATATTCTTAGAAATGCGCTTAATTATCAGTCAACTGTGGGATCAAAAGCCCAGAATCATCACTGAACTGCCGCGTGGGTCCGAGATGGGGGATCACATGACCAAAGAGATTTTAGCACGGAGCACTATCGGCGCTTTGGCTGCTTTTACCATTATGCGCCCCAGCAGACATTAAACCGGGACACGGGGCGTAAACAATCGGGGCTGTCCCAGGTAAATCGGGACGTCTGGTCATAGCCTTGCGGGATGTACTTCGGCGCAATTGAAGGATTTGATGACGAGGAATGAATTGAAAAAGTGAGTGTATTGTGATGTATTTTACGCGTTGCAACTGAACGAGGCTGGGAGTTGTTGTGGATATGCTAACGTGTCAAAATATGGTACTAATTAGTATGCACGGGAAGTGCATGAGTGGAGGAGTGCGTTAGTGAGTGTTTGGAAGTGGGCGAGCGCTTCGCGCTCGAATTCGTGCGCACTATGTGCACACTTTCGCAGCCGTGCTTTGCACGGCCTTACGGAACTAACAGGCCTCTCGCCAGCTTGTGGCGCTCGGGCCTAATAATAATAGTAATAATAAAGCACTTTTATCTTGGTATATTTTTTTGGCTTGAAAGTTACGTGGAGGGCCTTCAATAAAGTACTAAAATACTTTGAATTGCATGAGCTGGGACACATTTTTGGCAGGGAATTTTTTTCATTCATAAACATTTTCTCGGAAAAGGCATCTTTGAGTCGTCAAAACTCCTGAAAATACAATTGAATAGTAACAAGAATTTACCTGAATAATAGATGGAAGGGCGATCTCCGGGAAGCCAATGGAGCTGTGCTGAGTGTAAAAATACTCCAACATGATGTCATAGAGCTGGTCAAGTAGACCATCCTGGAAAAAAGAAAACCACGATAGTCATATAATTAGTCATACGATTGGCCTAAAAAACAAATACTTTTCAAACATGACTTTTTTTTAAATACAAACTGGTACACTAGTATACAAACTAGTAAATTGTTGTGTTGTTTGGAGACGGAAATGAGTTTACCGTTTATTCAAAATGTGACAACACAGCACTGTTCCACCAGTTGCATAGTGTATTAAATCCATAATGTCTAACAAAGTAAACATATTCTAACCTTAAACTAGGAGTGCGATTGATCTATCAATTCTTTTCTTCAATTAACATAGTAATCGGTAATTTTTTTGTACATTCCGAAAACCATTTAAATGGATATTAAATGTTTTTAAATAAACTTAAGTTAATAGTAATAAACAAATAACACATAAGGAGTTTCTGCTTAAAATAATACATTTCATTCTTAATTTCACATAAGTTTGTCCCCAAAACAGCAATATGTCACTTCAGTCCAAACTGTTCTGTTTGTATATTAAGAATATATATAAAAGACTAATTAACTTGTAACCAGACTGTTAAACAGTTACAGTAACTATGAATTATTTTGAGTTTCTGTCACATAACTTTAAATAAGACACTTGTTGTAAAATGTTGAGTGAGCTCAGTGATGGCTGATGTTTTGAGCTGTAACTCTGTATTTTGCAGCATTAGCTCCGTGTGCCGTTCACTTTAGCCTCCGTGTCTTCGGACTTTGTTTCATAATCGCGACCGCAGCACAGAGGACCGCGAGTATGAAACAAAGTCTGCGAAGACACAGAGGCTAAAGTGAACGGCACACGGAGCTAATGCTGCAAAATGACTGCAGAGTTACAGCTCAAAACACCATGTTCTTTCACTCAACTAAACTCTGCTTTACCGATACATCAGCCCGGTATCGGCCGATATTCACGTCATTCTGTAATTCTGGTTTCAGTCCAATACCACGACAAATTCACTCGCGACCCGCGATAAACTCAAGAATTTTACAGACATTATTTGACAGGTTTTTCCCCTAAACGATCAGTTTAGACATGATACATGATAGGGAGGTTTAAAGAAGAAGAGAGAGTTCTGAGTGTGTGATGAGACAAAGTCTGAGGAGGCGGGACTGACGCTGCTGCTGTAACAGGAGGAGGCGGAGCTACACAATGACGACACACGACTGGACAGGTTCAGAGACACTACAGTCTGATATAAACAGGATATTTCCCAGAATGGAAAAGTGTGAAGGCTAATTTCACTTTAATAATAATAATAATAATAATAATAATAATAATAATAATAATAATATTATAGCCAATAGGTTAACTACGTCTAAACATAGTGTTATATTTGCCATATCAAACCATTTCCTTTTTCCCCCCCAATGAAGGGGATTATGTGCTCTAACTGTAACAACATTTCGGGGGACCACTACTTTAAAAATTAAGTTAATTTAAACATTATGTTTTAGGCCTAGTCAATACATCTGATATTGATTTGATGACATCTATGAGAA
Source organism: Eucyclogobius newberryi (assembly GCF_026437365.1). Classification (NCBI taxonomy): domain Eukaryota; kingdom Metazoa; phylum Chordata; class Actinopteri; order Gobiiformes; family Gobiidae; genus Eucyclogobius; species Eucyclogobius newberryi. Next base: position 16,189 of record NW_027316306.1, on the reverse strand, counting down.
GTGCTTTCAACAGACTAACCAGACATTAAAGGTGATTTAGTGCTGTATTAGGCAGCGCTGTGCTGGTGACAGGTAAAGAGACATTATGGTGTCCTATGCAGACGTGCTTGGTGGTGCCCCCATAACCCCTCACAAAAATATTTATTTCTTATCTTCTAAATAAATTAGCTTATTTAAAAGTCCATTGTCTTGGCTTATTTCATAATAAATGTACAGGATCAAAGCACAGGTTTAATGGGTTCAAGCCCTCATTGAGGCTTGTGAATGTAACTTCTGGAGACAAGACGCCAGCTGCTGCGACTGGCAAGGCGTCTTCCAGTGTTTTGTGACGCTTCAGTGAAATATTTGGCCCATTTCACTATTTTTAGCGCTCACACATGAGCTGTATTTTTGTCAGCGTTCAACTTGAGCGTCTTTGGTTTGTTTTGCCGCACGGAGCAAAGCTGAATCGCTCTCCGCCGCGCTGGTAAGCATCAATCTGAGGATTTGTGTATTTTAAGTGTACATTTAACCACGTGATATCTGCGCTGTGCCTCCTTCGCTCGGGTAAAGCCTCGTTGCATAATCTGAAAGAGTACGCTTTGTCAAAACAAATTGCATAATTAATCTGTGTCAAGTCATGACTAATGCGCCAGTTTTCTATGATTAACACATGAGTTAAAGAGTGAACTTTGACAGCCCTAATTATGATCTCCAGCCACTTCCTGAGGTATTAGAAAATATGTAATAACAATATACATGTGATTATGGGCTTTTTTCAGACTGGCACATATTTGTAACTGACTTTGACGATGCACATTTCATTATTATAGTTGTTGTGAAATCATTTCCTTGTTTGTGTGCCCCAGTCCCAGAGTTCCTCCTCAGTCCAGAAGCAGAAACTGGATTCCAGCCCAAAATAGTAGAAATAACTAAACACAAGTACTGGTAATGCGCGTTCCCAGATTATTCACAACTAACGACAGCTGGGTGATAAATTAAATTAATTTGGGTCTTTATTAATCAACAAAGTGAAACTTGTCACCTGCGCTGTGTCTAACCTTTATCCCTCGCAACAATTTTCAATGAAAATACAAACGAAAGCCCTGCACATAATATTCAACGAGTGTTTATGGTGTAATAAGAGCCACGAGTTGCATCTTTGAGGAGCATTAAAAAAGTTAAATCTGTGAACGTTGGAGGACCCAGAGTGCGGGACATTACAGCCACTTCAGTTTCACTCGGCCTTGTGAATATAAAGAGTCCAGAACAATCAAGCGTCTTTTTCATGAGCATTTACGTTGCAAGAGCAGCAGCTTGTGCTTTATGAGGGAACAGGCCAGTTCTTTCCACTTATGTAACACTTCGCGTCTCGTTTTCTCTGAGGAAAGAAAAAGCAGCAGCGTCACTCTGGCTCCGCCCCTTTTCCCCTAGGTCTGAGTATCCATGACGACGATAGATGAGACGAGCCAACACGTAAACTTTTGGATTTGAGAGGAGTTTACTTCTGACAAACTTTTAGATTTGAGAGGAGTTGAGACTCCTGACAGTAATAATGTGCCAACACTATTTTAAGATCAAACAATAATCAAAGATTAAGAATAAGATCAAAGAATAAAACAAGCAAATTGAATAGATGACATTGTAAAAAGCATTTTTTTGTAAACTAGTTTTAATTAAACCAATTTATTCATTCATTTTCTACTGCTTATTCTCATTAGGGGTCGCGGCTGACTGGAGCCTATCCCAGTGACTTTGGGCCTTAGGCGGGGTACAATTTATAATAAACTAAATTAGACAATAAGCACATAGGCCTTATAGGCTTTATAAAAAGCAAGCATAGTAAAATGTCTCCATTTAAATCCAGATTTGAGTAGTTTAGCTGAGTTACATGTCATCCAATCACAAGTACACAACCAGGGGTGTGTGAACTCTTACCACACGGTACTTGGACCAGTTTCAGATTTAAAAGATGAAATTACCGGTAAATAATATTTGAATTTAAAATGTAAAGAATTTATAAAGAATATTTCTGAATAAATATTTTGATAAACCCATGACATTTTACAATAAATAACTGACATATGAATAAACAGATTAACAGGGGGACGGGGTGAACCAAGCTCGGGGGCTTTCAAGTTAAACAAGGTCCAGAACTATTGTCCTTAATTTATTGACTCTAAATCCTTCATAAATGGAAGTAATTTTCTGTTGTACGATTATTCTTGTTGGTTGTATCACTCAGAGTGTTTCAATGACAACCTAAAACTTACCTTATATGCTTTCTCCACAAGGTTAATTTTGCCAAGTTTCAGAATAACTGCAAAGTTGATGGGCTTCTTGCTCATGCGGCTTGGCTTCTTGTTGAAGTCGACTTGTTGAAAGATCTGAAATATAAATATAAATGTCAAAGGTTTGAAACAAAAAAGAATTTACTGGGGTTTAACACAATCTACTTTGTTTGATTGAATGAAGCTGTACAAGTATAACCATCAACAACCGGTTTCTATACAAGCATCTATTAAACAGTTTTTCAGAGAATATTAATTATATTTTAAAGTATTATGGTAAATGTATCGTTTTATACTGTCTGGGTTACACCGTGGCTGGGGTTGATATTCCTCTGGGACTTCAGGGCGTTGTTCAGGGCCTTGATTGTACTGTTGTGTTACACTGTACAATTACACGTCACTCTTTGTGAAACTACAGCCAACAGTGAGCCATCTGTCCACGAGCTTCAGCTTTCACATCTGCCCACACAGAGCAAGTGAAATTGTCTGTATTTGTGTACGAGGCTATTTCTGCAGCCGTATCGCCGTGTACTTCTGTGTGTGGTCGTTAATGCGCTCGGCGTGTGAAGCCGAGCCGCACTGCTGGCCGCTGCTGTCTGTACAAACATCGGATGTGGTGGCGGTCTGCGGGAGAGCCAGGGGGAAGTGGGAAGGCCTGGGCCAGTCCTGAAGCACGAATCCACACACACACACACACACACACACACAGGGAGGCAGGAAGCTCCAAATCATACGCCCCCCTCGGAGAAGAACACACAGGCGCAGACAGAGCAGAGGAAGGGGCTGCTCTAATTAAAACAGTAGCAGCGCACCTCAGTCAGCTTTAACAAGGGGAACAGCAGAGCAGAGAAACAACACAGGAAAATGGTGCGTCATAAATAAGCGCTGCTTGCTTTCAGAGGGGAGGGGGGGATGTCATAGGCTCAGAGGATGTGGGCCGCACAGCATGTTGGGACTCGAATGTAAAACCGCAACCTGCCATTGCCACTTTGGTCAAACTGCTGCACGCACAGACAGAGGCGGCTGGACCCGTCCCTGTCACCGGCTCAGCGGCTGTCGACCCAAACCACAGCGACCCGAGCGACGGGAGGGAGTCCTGTGGTGAACACTTGACCTGGGCGGTTAGGGGCTGCTGGAGCTCTGATAACAACACCTATGAACCACCTGAACGCTCCGAGGCGGTTCCCTTCAGTTGTGGCCGTTGAGCTTTTTCAAAAAAAACGGCAATGAGATGTTTCCACAGCAAACCACCGTGGAACGTTTCATCACCTACTTTTTCATTGTTTCCATGTGTGACGACAACAAGTGGCGCTCACTCCTACAGTACCCGCTTGTATTATTGCATTTACCCAAGTGTGTGTGTATATGTGTGTGTAATTGTCTCAAAACAGGCATTCATGGGGACGGATGATTTACCTCCAACAGAAATGGCACGACTGGGACAAAAGTGCTGGTGCTGCTGGATAACAAGGTAAGGGCTCGGCAGCAGTGCATCCTCAGAGGGTAGTACTTTGCTGTGGGCACCAGCCTGAAATGAAGACATGAAGGTCAATGGCTCCATCTTGTGGTTGCATTGAGGACTGACTGTATTTCAAATCGAAACCGGTGTCACAAAAGATTTGCACTCACTAATAGGACCCTGTATTGAATGATTGACTGCAAGATAGACAGCAAGATAGACAAGCACTTAAAGATGCATTGTGTGACTTTATGGTGGAGGGTCAGCCACCTGTTGCTTGTAGTGTTTCACAGTCTGGCATTAAACCCATCTATCCCGTATCTACCTTAGCGGAGTCCCCCAAGGTTCAATTTTGGGGCCTATTCTTTTTTCACTTTACCTCCTCCCACTGACATTTACTCAGCCTTTTTTACAACATGTAGCCAATTTAGGACTAAATAAAGATAATTACAGATAATTGAATATTTAAAATGGTGCTACTCTAATCATTGCATACAACAACATTATGAAACATCACACAAATGATTAGAATATAAAAGGTACTTACTTGATAGTGCCTAATATGACCTGGCAGAGTGGATAGATGAGCGGCTGGAGAACGTCACTAGGATACAACGTGCTCAGGACGCGACACCAGAGGGACAAACAGTGAATAAACTGCCAGTTATAGACCGACTGATACGTTTCCTATCAAAAAAACACAAACTCTTATGCACTGATAGAAATACTTTTTCTATCTATAGTGAGGATGTTTTCAGTGAGGCACATGGATCTGTTTTGTATTGACTCACCTTTTTCTTCATGGTCATGGCGTTCCTGAGGTGGATGGCCAGTTGCCTGATGTAAATGAAGGCGTGTTGGTACGTGGCCTGTGTGTCCAGCGCGTACATCTCTGTGAGAGATCTCTGCATGAAGTTGATCATCGGCAGCACATTGGGAGATGTGAACTTGCAGTTTTGAACATAGGCAATGTACATTTGCTAAAAAATAAAGGCAAAATAAAGAAAGTGATAGTAATGAAAACATTCTCTCGCCAATGTTATTATTATCATTATTATTTGTTTAACACATGTATTTGGCTCACCTTAAGAATAGAGTTTAAGTAAGCATCTTGCTTATGTCTGCAGATTTTATTGAGGGCTAGAAAAGCTAGCACACGACTCGTCTCCTCTCCTGTGCTCCACTGCTTCAACAATTGCTGTAAAAATGACATTAATATAGAAAAATTATGCTATCCAGGTCAACCCGCCAGTGGGTATCAGAAATACTACACATTTGACAGTGGTTTACCTTGATAAGGTGCCGACACTGTTTGGGCAAACACAGGTAATAAGGGACGAGCTGGTGGGCATGCTTGAGGACAGCGCTGATGACTGTGCTTTCTGTGAGACAAGACAACAACTGCAAAACAAACGTACCAGTCAAAATGTGAGCTCCAGAATAAAAAGTGATTTGAAGGACACCTTCATTGTCATTAAGTCTGAATAATAGTACAAATACCTGAACAACTCCACTGAGATACATCTTGATGTCTATTTGAATCTTCTGCCATTTTGGACTAGATGATGGCAACACCAGCCTGAACACAGAACAGATGTACAAGACTGAATACACATATACATAATACATATACATATAGTATTAGAGAATTAATACTTTTTCTCATCTTTATTGGCTTTCAGAGTAAGCATTTTCTGCAGCGCTGGATGGATGTCTTTGATGCAAAACAGGACCAAAGCATTGAAAACTGCAAACAGAAAATTAAAACACGAGTTAACTTAATTAAATAATTGGTTTTGAGCTGAAATAAGTAAAATATTTTAGTTATCATATCAGTTATCTGGACTTTACCCAGAATCCAAAACAGGTTTATGATGGAAAAAGTAGTTTGCCAACAGCTCAGTGACTTCCACTTAATAAAAAACTTATTTGATGTTTTCCAGTCAGGTTTTAGACCTCATCACAGACTGAGACTGCTCAGTCCAACATCCGCCTGAACACTGACATTGTCTTAATTCTGTTTGATCTGATGCTGCTTTTGACACTGTCGATCATGGGATCCTCTCACAGAGACCAGAGGACTGGGTGGGCATCACCGGCACTGCCCTAAACTGGTTAAAGTCCTACCTGGAAGACAGGAAGTACTTTGTCAAAATTGGTAACTGTGTCTGAGACCACATGACCCTGACCTGTGGAGTGCGCTAAGGGTCAGTTCTGGGACCCCTTCTGTTCAACCCCTACAAGCTGCCTATCACCTGTCCTATCAAAATGATGCAGACGACGCTCAGATCTATGTTTCACTGTCGGCAGCTGAATATGACAGGATTCACTCTGTCACTGCATCCAACATATCAGTGTGTGGAGGCAGAACAACTTTCTCCAGCTGAACTCAGACAAGACTAAAATCTTTGTCTTTGGCCACAGAAACAACGAGAAGTATTAGCGTCACCTCCAGAGTCTTGCTCTAAAACCTACAAACCAAGTTAGAGGGTTAGGGTTAGAAATCTGGGGGTAATAATGGACTCAGACTTGAACTTTAACAGCCACGTCAAATCAATAACATCAGCAACTTTTTACAATCTAAAAAACATTGCCAAAATAAAAGTATAGTGTCTAAACCAGACTTGGAGAGACTTATCCATGTGTTTGTCTCCAGTAGATTAGACTACTGTAACGGCCTGCTCACTGGTCTCTCCAAACGAGTTGTAAAACAGCTGCAGTACATCCAGAACGCTGCTGCTCGGGTCCTGACCGGAACCAGGAAGTACCATCACATTAGTCCTGACTAGAACCAGGAAGTACCATCACATTAGTCCTGACTAGAACCAGGAAGTACCATCACATTAGTCCTGACTAGAACCAGGAAGTACCATCACATTAGTCCTGACTAGAACCAGGAAGTACCATCACATTAGTCCTGACTAGAACCAGGAAGTGCCATCACATTAGTCCTGACTAGAACCAGGAAGTACCATCACATTAGTCCTGACAAGAACCAGGAAGTACCATCACTTTAGTCCTGTTCTCAGTCTCTGAGTGCTTCCTGGAGGATGGGCTGAAACAGTGCGCTGCGTAAGGGAGCCACCGTTCGCCTGCCCATCCGAGGAGAAGAATAGAGACTGTTCTCTAGCTAAAGACGGCAGGAATTAATAAAAAAAACACTTTGGGCACATATATGATGTACCAATAGCACTGTTAGAAGGTTAAAAGTGCTGAAAAGTTGATTTAGCATGATATGGAACCTTTAAAGCAGTTTTGCTTGTGTACAAGTCTCTCCATGGCCTAGCACCAAAGTACATCTCGGAAATGTTAGTGAGATGGTATGAACCATCTCGGACTCTGAGGACCTCAGGGACCGGCCTCCTGCTGGTGCCAGAGTCAGGACTAAACATGGACCCGCCTCCTGCTGGTACCAGAGTCAGGACTAAACATGGACCGGCCTCCTGCTGGTGCCAGAGTCAGGACTAAACATGGACCCGCCTCCTGCTGGTGCCAGAGTCAGGACTAAACATGGACCGGCCTCCTGCTGGTACCAGAGTCAGGACTAAACATGGACCGGCCTCCTGCTGGTGCCATAGTCAGGACTAAACATGGACCCGCCTCCTGCTGGTGCCAGAGTCAGGACTAAACATGGACTGGCCTCCTGCTGGTACCAGAGTCAGGACTAAACATGGACCGGCCTCCTGCTGGTGCCATAGTCAGGACTAAACATGGACCGGCCTCCTGCTGGTGCCAGAGTCAGGACTAAACATGGGCCGGCCTCCTGCTGGTGCCAGAGCCAGGACTAAACATGGGCCGGCCTCCTGCTGGTGCCAGAGCCAGGACTAAACATGGACCGGCCTCCTGCTGGTGCCAGAGCCAGGACTAAACATGGACCCGCCTCCTGCTGGTGCCCAGAGTCAGGACTAAACATGCACCGGCCTCCTGCTGGTGCCCAGAGTCAGGACTAAACATGCACCGGCCTCCTGCTGGTGCCAGAGTCAGGACTAAACATGGACCGGCCTCCTGCTGGTGCCAGAGTCAGGACTAAACATGGACCGGCCTCCTGCTGGTGCCAGAGTCAGGACTAAACATGGGCCGGCCTCCTGCTGGTGCCAGAGTCAGGACTAAACATGGACCGGCCTCCTGCTGGTGCCAGAGTCAGGACAAAACATGGGGATTCTGTGTTTCAGTTTTTATGCAGCTAAAATCTGGAACATTCTTCCTGAAGATGTGAGACAGGTTCTATTCTGACAATGATCAAATCTAAGCTAAAAACTGTTTTGTTTAGCTGTGTTTATGACTGAAAGGATTTAATTTACACTCTTCTCTTTTATGTGATTTTAATGAATTATTTTCTGTCGTGTGAAGCACTTTGAATTGCTCTACAAATAAACTTTCTTTGCCATGAATAAGCAATAATTACAGAAGAATCACACAGGAAATGTGTAAAATGTGTGTTTTTAAGTGTTCTCTGTCAAGACGACATCAAGCGGCATCACTTTGATCGCATGAATACATTTATTATATTTTATTAACATCTATGCCATTTTTTACATCGACCTTTCCAGGGACTGCAGGTGGAAATGACCCTGTAGCTCGGCGTTTTTAGGTGCCATGTTCCAGAAACTAAAAACATCTCCTATCATTCTTTTAAGACCTAACAAATGATGAATCCATTGTTTACTACCACTGGTTAATTCAGCGTGTACAGATGATGACGAGCACAGATAAATTGTCCTCACCTGAACTGTCGGCCACTTTGTACCGACACTGCCCGGCTCCTTCTCCTTTGGTCGTTGCCACGGCAGCTTTAAAAGCCTGAGTGACTTCCCTGAAGAGGCGCTGACTGGGCTCCTGTTTGAGAGCAGCTTTCCACTCGACGACCATTTTGTCTGTGACTTTAATGCTGTCAGCTTTTTTGGGTTTCTTTGAACCTTTCTGCTCGTCCTCACCGTCCTCATCACCTGAACTGGCCTCCTGTAAGAACACACATTGGACAGGACGGATGAGAATGAAATGGGGGATGAGAGAAGGGAGGACATGAGGTAAATGGAACACACTTTGACATGAACACACCTCCAGTTTGGATGGGAGTTTTTGGTACTGCTTCTCGTCTTCATCCTCAGAACTGTCCGAGTCCTCAAAGTTTAACAGGGTTTGGTCGTTGTCTTGTAAAAACTTGAAAAATTCCGGATCTTTGTTCTGTAACCGTGACAACTGGTCTTTGTGTTCTGATGCTTTGCCCTTTTTCTGTTCAGTTCTATGGAAAAAAACGATACATGAGTGAGTGAGCGAGGGCCTTCGACACACAAGAAGGCAATAAAATAATACAACATAATAAAACAATAGTGTGAACTAACTTACATGTTTACACACTCTTCCATTCAGGCAATTATATTCAATTATGATATGATGTTATATATAAAAACATACATCATTGATAAGACATGAGGCTTTTGTACAACGTTTATACAGACAAATAAATAGTACACAAGTTTACCCTCTTACATAAGCTTTACCAGATGATCTGTGTGAAGTCCTGCAGTAGTTAATATCTCGCCTGCACTTAAACTTCTATCTAACACTCCAGGTACTGCACAAACACAGTACATTTGTGTTTTATGGCAGTATTCCCTCCGGTCAGTGCTCGCCTACCCCTGGGCGGTACGATATTGCAAACATTGGCCGATTTGAATGTTGAATTAACTGTTCTGGATCTCTTTATACAAATGGATTCAGATGGAATATCTCACTTGTTCTGGGGATTCTTCTTTTTGCTGGTCTTCTTCTTCAAACCACTGGTGTTTGGCGCCTCTTCCTCAGAGTCATGACCTTCTTCACCTTCATCACAGTCTGAGTCAAAGCCTGTCCTCAGGAACTCGTCCAAACTGAGGTCCTCCAGCTTCCTATGACGTGAGAGAAGAGTAAGATATTCCTTTATTGTCCACACATGGGGAAATTTCATTGTTGCAACACAGGTAGATACAGAGGAAAAGGACAGATAAATTATAGTATAGTATAGAGTATAGTATTGCAAACACCAGTGACTGTCATAAGACACTCATAATAATAATAATTAAAAAGGACATGGGGAATTATAACATCCACGTGTGTTTTACAGGAGATTAAAACGTTAATTCGACTTTGGAATTTGTTGTAACGCTACGACTACTACAAGTACTAGCATTGGGTTCACATTTTGAGGCACAACACTGTTTAAACCAGTTCAAATGCGGTTGAATTAAAAGTCTGTCGTGTGAATATTTATCCAATAAGAAAAACAAAAGTGTTCGTGTCGTTTCTTGCGTCGTAAACGTGTAATACACCTGTAAAATCACATAAAAGTCAACTTACCGCTTCTGTTTGCTCGCCATGCTGCTCGTACAACGTGACTCCACGCACTACCCACAATCCACCGCGCTGCAGCGTGTAGAATAGTAAATCTAGAGGAACACTCCATGGTAACCCATAGTAACCAACGTCAAGGACCAGCAGCCATGTTGTCTCTACTAAAACTACTTTATCCAACGACCATACTGTATATTTTGACCAGACAGGACACTTTGTTACCTTATTTTATGCTTTATTTGATCATAGTTTAGTTTAGATATGTTTTATTATTATTATTATTATTATTATTATTTGTAATGTTGGATCACAATTTTTTTCGCTTACTGTAAATTTTTGTAATTTCTTATTTTATATTTCATTTAATTTTTCATTATAGGAAAATAGAATAATTATCAGCGCATGTATCCAAAGTGTATTCAAACGTACTGTAGTTCTGCTTCAGTGAACCGTCCACAATCCTGACCTGGGCCTGGACACTCCTCTTCTGCCTGGACACTTCTCATCTAGATGACCTCTCCCTGTACTAGATGAGCCATATTCTATCTCTCTGTTCTAGTGGTCATTATATTCTCTATCTGTAAATGCGTGTCAGGACCATCCACAGCCTGTTGGATCTCTCCTTCACTGTGCTTTCCACTTTTTCCCCACTGGATCTTTGTGTGTGTCGTTTTTCCCTCAGCCCTGCAAGGCAACTGCTGATGTGATTTTAGGCTTTTCCAAAAATATGTTTTATTGAAATATGCAATGAAAAACAGATAAATAACTGTCATATCTACATAAATACAAACTGTACAGCATTATGAAGAACAAGTGGCTATGATATGGTGGTGTACAGTGCAGCATTTGGACGGACGCAGCAGGTACAGTGACTCCAGTCAAATGTACCAGAGATAATATTGATATAAGTAATATTATAGCGAATATATACATTAATTCTCTGCATTAGTTATCTGCATTACTGGGACTTTAAAGCTACAATTATTTGTCAATTACAGGGCCTTGGTCAATTACATTTCTGACCTTATTTCTTCACGCAATCACAAGATGGCGGTCGAAACAGGATCCCGTGTTCCTCTAGGATTCACCATTACCCACATTGATCCTACGTTTCACGGGCCACTGGCAAACGCACAGGGTTGGCACCAAACGCGACAGTATGAAACAGTGGCATGATTTGCAAAGTACATTCCACGCACACGTGTCATTGTTTCCACGTAAACGAAATAAACGACGAAATCAAATCCAAAAGTGACGGTAAAGATGAACACGTTTAAACCCGGAGAGGACGCCAACCACAAAATTAACACGGCGGAGACACAGCGGAGCGCGAGGGGGGAAAGCGGTGTTTTGATGCCGCACGTGAGCTTTAAATCGAATTATCGTCTGTGTTCACGAGACACTGAGCCAGAATCGAATCGTCATGTGTTTTTTTGCCCTTCAAGAGTGAAACGCGTCCACCACAAACCTGGCCGCGCTCACAACTGTCCGAACTACTGGTGGTGAGTGACATTAATGCTGGATTATCGCCCCGATGTGTGGTGAAACGCGGATTACGTACAAAGAATACATTAATTCCGAGATATATTCGCGGAATTTACACTCCTACTTTGGTTGCAGCGTCCTTCCTGTCAAGTATAACCAATTTAACGCGTGCATATTCGTGTTTTTCTTTTTCCTGTGTTTCTTCCCAGTAATATTCCATACACAGACAGTATATTTGACGCTTTAATTGATTGATTCATATTTGTGTACAGGTAGTTTTTGGGCTTTTGTTGGTTTTGATGGGGCGAGACTATGGGCAGCCTCTTGACCAATCGCCAGGCGTCTACAGTGAAACCCCGCCCCTCGTGTTGCCATAGTACGGTTATTGAACGCACTTCCGGGGTTCAGCCAGACAAAAGACGTCGTTTAAGGTCGCTGCCGACTCGTTTATTTCATGACACATTACCACGTCTTAAATCGCATCTGTGTGTGATATATTATAGTTTTTTGTAAACCAGTTGATTCTCTTTCGCGATTGGTTTGTGTTTTGTTCATTATTTCCCCGTCACGTCTGTCCCACACACGGCTGTCTCCGCGCCACCTTAACGTGCCCATGTCAGCGTTCATACAATGTTTTTTTTTGCACTGACGTCAATTGCAAAGAGCACAAGACAGACTATGGACCGATAGTCAGACATTGGGAGCAATTTTTAAACCCATCGGACAACGACAACTGCAGATTCTTAAAGCAGCACCTCGCGGGAGACAGGCTGGGTCCGACTACCACCGCAACACAGGCACCGGTAACGACATGTCCTCTCCATCCACTGCTGTATCACTGCAGCTTCTGCAGAGGGGACTGTGTGGGGGACCGGGGGGCCATCCGCTCACAAAGAGACTGTCTTATGGACACACAGGTCATTGGAGGGACGAAGACATCACACAGTTGTGTCCTCGTGCATCACTTATGCGCAGAGCCTCGGGGCTGATGGAGGTGGGATAGAAGAGGAGATTTGGCTGGTCTGAGGTGTCAGAGCGGGTGCATTGGTTTGGTCGGTGGTTTAGTCTGTTTAACTGCGCGGGTTTAATGCTCCATCCTCTGTCTGTGTCTCAGGTTGCGGTTATTGTCCCATGTTATTCCCTGGAGTCTTGTCCAGACAGGAACACGCTTGTGTTTTGTGGTCTATTGTGCTGTGGACAGTGAAGCCCCCATGGCCACACTGAGCTGCAGCTGTGCTGCTGACATCTGAGAGAGCTGATCTTTCAACTCTCTATACAATGTGTACAAAGCTTAATTTAAACCAGGAGGCATCCATGGTACACCCTTTATAGATGTTATTGTTCATTCATATTGTTCTCATATTCACAATACAATACAAATACAATAGAACACAATATGTTCTATTGTATTTGTACTACTGAAGTAGTCTAAAGTGAACTTGGCTACTTGGCTATACGTTTCCCTAGTATTAGACAACATTACTTGGTTTCATTTTAAGGGCTAAAATAAATGACTACTAATCAAGTGTATGGATTGTATAAGGCATTGTTGTTTTTTGCAAGAATTGGCTATGAAAGTGCAGTGTGATGATGGTTATGCAACCACCTCTGAGTGAGGGGCGGAGGAGAGGACCAAGGCGAACTCAGGCTACAGCCGCCTTTCCGCCCACCTACCTACAGCTGGGATGATCCAACAGCTACAACTCACATCATTTTATTCTCCTGTCTGGAAAAAGATAAGCAACGTTTTTTACTTCAGATTCCAGTTTTAGACTTCTGAATCTCTTCGTTGTAACTAAGTGTTATCAGTTCTGACCGTTTGTGCCACCTGGATAAAGATTGTACAAGGATTTTCTCATGCTAGTCATCAGCTCTACTGCCAACGTGGTCACTATTTGAATGACAAAATGCAATAGGATTTGTAGGCCACCTGTCTCTACACCTTCCTCCCACAATGCACTTTTTGATGACTGAATGCTTTTTCCCCTGGGCTGCCATGCCTCTGACAGATGAGCGCGTTAACACTGAGTGACACCTTCTCCGTCATGTTTCAGTTGCCCAGAGTGCGGCCCAGGCAGGAGCTCATGATGGAGGGCGGAATGCAGCTGCTGAACCGCGATGGCCACAGCATCTCGCACAACTCCAAACGCCACTATCACGACTCCTTCGTGTCCATGAACCGCATGAGGCAGCGGGGCCTGCTCTGTGACATCATACTCCATGTGTCCAACAAGGAAATCAAGGCTCACAAAGTCGTGCTGGCCTCGTGCAGCCCTTACTTCCATGCCATGTTTACAAGTAAGTCCTGGAGTAGCTCAAAAGGTACGACTTGCTTGTAATAATGTACTAAAAATGTGGTGATAAATTGTGTTTTTCCATGGGAGTCAAAGGAGCATCTTGCATTAGAACAGTTCAACAAAATGGGGAAGTAAACGCAACCACTTTACCAGTATTGGGTCAAATAAAAAAGTATAATTGGACATACAAATGCGTTGGTTCTTCTTTACAGTCATACTTAGACAAAATGGTTGTATACTAATGTAACTACCTTGGTTCAACTTGGTCTAAAGAGAACGTCACGCTCCATACTGATGTTGTGTCAGGTCAGGTTTAATTGCAGACACAACTTTGCACCGTGACACTTTTACACCTTTTACACCGTGAAAACTAAAACAAAGACAGAAAAATTCTATGATAAATTACAAACGGTACAAAATAAACATTCACGAGGATATTTACCGTGTTTGCCAACATATGACCCTTGGTAGTGAAGTGGTTTTCTGGCAGACGTTTGTCTTTTCTCGACTCTCTAGCCGGTCTTTTCTTTTACCGTTCTGTTTCACGGCTTCTCTCTCTCCATCTCTCTCCCGGTCTCTGTATTTTTACGGCCGGGGCGACGCCCGTGGTCACATGACAACTTACACAGGGAAATATTAACTTAAATAAACAAATAAATAACAACCAATTACAGTGATGCTTGGGTCAATTTGGTGAGAAACTAGTAACGAATATTGACCAAATAGCGTCAGATACAACTAACATTAAATACCTTAAAGGCAAAGCGCTTTACACAATGGCAGTATTCACCTGAGACGGCTGCGGTCATCATAGTCACTTTATTGCAGAGATGATTCACTACACATTAATAAACTTCTAACCCTTCTTTTAAGGCTGTATTGACAGAAAAGTACAGAGTGAAATGGGGGATGAAAGAGAGGGGAGGACATGCGGTAAATTGCCAGAGCCGGGATTCGAACTCGCGACACTGCCACACTCAACTGGTACAGTAATGTTTTCCTGTTTCTATTGGATTCCACACCTCTGTAACATCTGTTTGGCCTGGCCGTAGATTTAGGGAGTGTTTTATTGTTGGTGTGGATGTGGCTGAGGAATTTAAAAACATAAACAGGTTGAAGTTACCGGGGTTTATATATCGGGTTGTGTACTTTAAGGCGCTGCCGTCTCACAGTAGGTCGTCATTAACACTCTGTGCTTACACCCTTGTTGTTTGCAGTGATTATTATGGAGGATATAATTTGTTTTTCTATTATGCAGATGAGATGTCGGAGAGCAGACAGACCCACGTGACGCTTCACGATATCGACTCGCAGGCGCTGGAGCAGCTCGTGCAGTACGCCTACACCGCCGAGATCGTGGTCGGGGAGGGGAACGTGCAGGTGGGTCAAATGAATCATGACTGTTCACAAGAGGCGGACGTTGCACATGTCTTTTCATGTGTTAAAAGAAAAATAAAGTAAAGACTGGTACAATGTGCAACTAAGAGTCTAAGAGTGAGATTTTTTGAAATAATCCACTTCTAGAACGTGAACCCATCGTTTTTCCCCCTGTGTTTTAGACGTTGCTCCCGGCTGCGAGCCTCCTGCAGCTCAACGGGGTGCGGGACGCCTGCTGCAAGTTCCTCCTGAGTCAGCTGGACCCCTCCAACTGTCTGGGCATTCGGGGCTTCGCAGACACGCACTCGTGCAGCGACCTCCTCAAGTCCGCGCACAAGTACGTCCTGCAGCACTTTGTGGAGGTGTCCAAAACGGAGGAGTTCATGCTGCTGCCGCTCAAACAGGTCTGTACTTCCTGTGCTTGATCTTTACATCAGCCAATTAAAAAAAAAAGGGATCCTTCGTTAAGAGGAAGCACTATCTACTGTAGGTCAACGTTTGGCATTTTAGGCTAAAACAGAGTAACACTGCTGGAGCTCTTTCTAATTATCGTCTCACCTTCTAAGAACAAAATCTCAAAGCATCAACAGTACATCAGTCCCGGAGTGTGAACGCTTTGCTCTCTGTAGAGACAAGAGACATATAAAACACTGAAGATTAGCAATAAACATTCTTGTTCCCCCGGTTTCGTTGGTTTCTCGTGGCTTTATGTCTGTGACTGTTCTGACCGTCTCAAATCTGTACCTTTTTTATATACATTTTTTTAAATTGTGTGCATTAAGAGAAATATGTCCCAGTTTTCTGTGTAAAAATGCGAATGTTGTAATTATCCATAGATAAAGAATCACGTACAAAGAATTAAAAGCAGCCCAGGATGGTTGCATTATAATTATATTCTAAATGCGAATGACACAAAAGCACATTGAATGAAAATCGTCTCAGCTGTGTTTGGTTCTGAGAGGACGAACACG
>NW_027316305.1:10000-30585 GCF_026437365.1 Eucyclogobius newberryi | reverse complement strand
AGGGCCACCCCCCACTCCTCCAGACTCACCCCGGGGAAGGGACACTCTGGCTGGGCATGGCCTCCGCCGAGCACCCCCTGGAGCCCCCGGAGCACCCCCAGAGCCACCCCCCACTCTCCCCAGACTCACCCCGGGGAAGGGCCACTCTGGCTGGGCATGGCCTCCACCAAGCACCCCCTGGAGCCCCTGGAACCCCCGGAGGCCCTCCAGAGCCACCCCCCACTCTCCCCAGACTCACCCCGGGGAAGGGCCACTCTGGCTGGGCATGGCCTCCGCCGACCACCCCCTGGAACCCCTGGAGCCCCCGGAGCACCTCCAGAGCCACCCCCCACTCCTCCAGACTCTGCCCGGGAAGGGCCACTCTGGCTGGGCATGGCCTCCACTGAGCACCCCCTGGAGCCCCCGGAGCACCTCCAGAGCCACCCCCCACTCTCCCCAGACTCTGCCCGGGGAAGGGACACTCTGGCCGGGCATGGCCTCCGCCGAGCACCCCCTGGAACCCCGGAGGCCCTCCAGGGCCACCCCCCACTGTCCCCAGACTCACCCGGGGGAAGGGCCACTCTGGCTGGGCATGGTCTCCACCAAGCAGCCCCTGGAGCCCCCGGAGCACCTCCAGAGCCACCCCCCACTCTCCCCAGACTCTGCCCGGGGAAGGGCCACTCTGGCTGGGCATGGCCTCCACCGAGCACCCCCTGGAACCCCTGGAACCCCTGGAACCCCCGGAGGCCCTCCAGAGCCACCCCCCACTCTCCCCAGACTCACCCCGGGGAAGGGCCACTCTGGCTGGGCATGGTCTCCACCAAGCACCCCCTGGAGCCCCCGGAGCACCCCCAGAGCCACCCCCCACTCTCCCCAGACTCACCCCGGGGAAGGGACACTCTGGCTGGGCATGGTCTCCACCAAGCACCCCCTGGAGCCCCCGGAGCACCTCCAGAGCCACCCCCCACTCCTCCAGACTCACCCCGGGGAAGGGACACTCTGGCTGGCATGGCCTCCGCCGAGCACCCCCTGGAGCCCCTGGAGCCCCCGGAGCACCTCCAGGGCCACCCCCCACTCCTCCAGACTCACCCCGGGGAAGGGACACTCTGGCTGGGCATGGCCTCCGCCGAGCACCCCCTGGAGCCCCCGGAGCACCCCCAGAGCCACCCCCCACTCTCCCCAGACTCACCCCGGGAAGGGCCACTCTGGCTGGGCATGGCCTCCACCAAGCACCCCCTGGAGCCCCTGGAACCCCCGGAGGCCCTCCAGAGCCACCCCCCACTC
This sequence comes from Eucyclogobius newberryi, assembly GCF_026437365.1. Classification (NCBI taxonomy): domain Eukaryota; kingdom Metazoa; phylum Chordata; class Actinopteri; order Gobiiformes; family Gobiidae; genus Eucyclogobius; species Eucyclogobius newberryi. Next base: position 29,322 of record NW_027316305.1, on the reverse strand, counting down.
TCCCCAGACTCACCCCGGGGAAGGGCCACTCTGGCTGGGCATGGCCTCCGCCGACCACCCCCTGGAACCCCTGGAGCCCCCGGAGCACCTCCAGAGCCACCCCCCACTCCTCCAGACTCTGCCCGGGGAAGGGCCACTCTGGCTGGGCATGGCCTCCACTGAGCACCCCTGGAGCCCCCGGAGCACCTCCAGAGCCACCCCCCACTCTCCCCAGACTCTGCCCGGGGAAGGGACACTCTGGCCGGGCATGGCCTCCGCCGAGCACCCCCTGGAACCCCCGGAGGCCCTCCAGGGCCACCCCCCACTGTCCCCAGACTCACCCGGGGGAAGGGCCACTCTGGCTGGGCATGGTCTCCACCAAGCAGCCCCTGGAGCCCCCGGAGCACCTCCAGAGCCACCCCCCACTCTCCCCAGACTCTGCCCGGGGAAGGGCCACTCTGGCTGGGCATGGCCTCCACCGAGCACCCCCTGGAACCCCTGGAACCCCCGGAGGCCCTCCAGAGCCACCCCCCACTCTCCCCAGACTCACCCCGGGGAAGGGCCACTCTGGCTGGGCATGGTCTCCACCAAGCACCCCCTGGAGCCCCCGGAGCACCCCCAGAGCCACCCCCCACTCTCCCCAGACTCACCCCGGGGAAGGGACACTCTGGCTGGGCATGGTCTCCACCAAGCACCCCCTGGAGCCCCCGGAGCACCTCCAGAGCCACCCCCCACTCCTCCAGACTCACCCCGGGGAAGGGACACTCTGCCTGGGCATGGCCCCCACTGAGCACCCCCTGGAACCCCTGGAGCCCCCGGAGCACCTCCAGAGCCACCCCCCACTCTCCCAGACTCTGCCCGGGGAAGGGCCACTCTGGCTGGGCATGGTCTCCACCAAGCACCCCCTGGAGCCCCCGGAGCACCCCCAGAGCCACCCCCCACTCTCCCCAGACTCACCCCGGGGAAGGGCCACTCTGGCTGGGCATGGCCTCCGCCGAGCACCCCCTGGAGCCCCCGGAGCACCCCCAGAGCCACCCCCCACTCACCCCAGACTCACCCCGGGGAAGGGACACTCTGGCTGGGCATGGCCTCCACCAAGCACCCCCTGGAGCCCCTGGAACCCCCGGAGGCCCTCCAGAGCCACCCCCCACTCTCCCCAGACTCACCCCGGGGGAGGGCCACTCTGGCTGGGCATGGTCTCCACCAAGCACCCCCTGGAGCCCCCGGAGCACCTCCAGAGCCACCCCCCACTCCTCCAGACTCACCCCGGGGAAGGGACACTCTGGCTGGGCATGGCCCCCACCGAGCACCCCCTGGAGCCCCTGGAGCCCCCGGAGCACCCCCAGAGCCACCCCCCACTCTCCCCAGACTCACCCCGGGGAAGGGCCACTCTGGCTGGGCATGGCCTCCGCCGAGCACCCCCTGGAGCCCCCGGAGCACCCCCAGAGCCACCCCCCACTCACCCCAGACTCACCCCGGGGAAGGGACACTCTGGCTGGGCATGGCCTCCACCAAGCACCCCCTGGAGCCCCTGGAACCCCCGGAGGCCCTCCAGAGCCACCCCCCACTCTCCCCAGACTCACCCCGGGGGAGGGCCACTCTGGCTGGGCACCGTCTCCACCAAGCACCCCCTGGAGCCCCCGGAGCACCTCCAGAGCCACCCCCCACTCCTCCAGACTCACCCGGGGAAGGGACACTCTGGCTGGGCATGGCCCCCACCGAGCACCCCTGGAGCCCCTGGAGCCCCCGGAGCACCTCCAGGGCCACCCCCCACTCCTCCAGACTCACCCCGGGGAAGGGACACTCTGGCTGGGCATGGCCTCCGCCGAGCACCCCCTGGAGCCCCCGGAGCACCCCCAGAGCCACCCCCCACTCTCCTCCAGACTCACCCCGGGGAAGGGACACTCTGGCTGGGCATGGCCTCCGCCGACCACCCCCTGGAACCCCTGGAGCCCCCGGAGCACCTCCAGAGCCACCCCCCACTCTCCCCAGACTCTGCCCGGGGAAGGGACACTCTGGCCGGGCATGGCCTCCGCCGAGCACCCCTGGAACCCCCGGAGGCCCTCCAGGGCCACCCCCCACTGTCCCCAGACTCACCCGGGGGAAGGGCCACTCTGGCTGGGCATGGTCTCCACCAAGCAGCCCCTGAGCCCCCGGAGCACCTCCAGAGCCACCCCCCACTCTCCCCAGACTCTGCCCGGGGAAGGGCCACTCTGGCTGGGCATGGCCTCCACCGAGCACCCCCTGGAACCCCTGGAACCCTGGAACCCCCGGAGGCCCTCCAGAGCCACCCCCCACTCTCCCCAGACTCACCCCGGGGAAGGGCCACTCTGGCTGGGCATGGTCTCCACCAAGCACCCCCTGGAGCCCCCGGAGCACCCCCAGAGCCACCCCCCACTCTCCCCAGACTCACCCCGGGGAAGGGACACTCTGGCTGGGCATGGTCTCCACCAAGCACCCCCTGGAGCCCCCGGAGCACCTCCAGAGCCACCCCCCCACTCCTCCAGACTCACCCCGGGGAAGGGACACTCTGGCTGGGCATGGCCTCCGCCGAGCACCCCCTGGAGCCCCTGGAGCCCCCGGAGCACCTCCAGGGCCACCCCCCACTCCTCCAGACTCACCCCGGGGAAGGGACACTCTGGCTGGGCATGGCCTCCGCCGAGCACCCCCTGGAGCCCCCGGAGCACCCCCAGAGCCACCCCCCACTCTCCCCAGACTCACCCCGGGGAAGGGCCACTCTGGCTGGGCATGGCCTCCACCAAGCACCCCTGGAGCCCCTGGAACCCCCGGAGGCCCTCCAGAGCCACCCCCCACTCTCCCCAGACTCACCCCGGGGAAGGGCCACTCTGGCTGGGCATGGCCTCCGCCGACCACCCCCTGGAACCCCTGGAGCCCCCGGAGCACCTCCAGAGCCACCCCCCACTCCTCCAGACTCTGCCCGGGGAAGGGCCACTCTGGCTGGGCATGGCCTCCACTGAGCACCCCCTGGAGCCCCCGGAGCACCTCCAGAGCCACCCCCCACTCTCCCCAGACTCTGCCCGGGGAAGGGACACTCTGGCCGGGCATGGCCTCCGCCGAGCACCCCCTGGAACCCCCGGAGGCCCTCCAGGGCCACCCCCCACTGTCCCCAGACTCACCCGGGGGAAGGGCCACTCTGGCTGGGCATGGTCTCCACCAAGCAGCCCCTGGAGCCCCCGGAGCACCTCCAGAGCCACCCCCCACTCTCCCCAGACTCTGCCCGGGGAAGGGCCACTCTGGCTGGGCATGGCCTCCACCGAGCACCCCCTGGAACCCCTGGAACCCCTGGAACCCCCGGAGGCCCTCCAGAGCCACCCCCCACTCTCCCCAGACTCACCCCGGGGAAGGGCCACTCTGGCTGGGCATGGTCTCCACCAAGCACCCCCTGGAGCCCCCGGAGCACCCCCAGAGCCACCCCCCACTCTCCCCAGACTCACCCCGGGGAAGGGACACTCTGGCTGGGCATGGTCTCCACCAAGCACCCCCTGGAGCCCCCGGAGCACCTCCAGAGCCACCCCCCACTCCTCCAGACTCACCCCGGGGAAGGGACACTCTGGCTGGGCATGGCCTCCGCCGAGCACCCCCTGGAGCCCCTGGAGCCCCCGGAGCACCTCCAGGGCCACCCCCCACTCCTCCAGACTCACCCCGGGGAAGGGACACTCTGGCTGGGCATGGCCTCCGCCGAGCACCCCCTGGAGCCCCCGGAGCACCCCCAGAGCCACCCCCCACTCTCCCCAGACTCACCCCGGGGAAGGGCCACTCTGGCTGGGCATGGCCTCCACCAAGCACCCCCTGGAGCCCCTGGAACCCCCGGAGGCCCTCCAGAGCCACCCCCCACTCTCCCCAGACTCACCCCGGGGAAGGGCCACTCTGGCTGGGCATGGCCTCCGCCGACCACCCCCTGGAACCCCTGGAGCCCCCGGAGCACCTCCAGAGCCACCCCCCACTCCTCCAGACTCTGCCCGGGGAAGGGCCACTCTGGCTGGGCATGGCCTCCACTGAGCACCCCCTGGAGCCCCCGGAGCACCTCCAGAGCCACCCCCCACTCTCCCCAGACTCTGCCCGGGGAAGGGACACTCTGGCCGGGCATGGCCTCCGCCGAGCACCCCCTGGAACCCCCGGAGGCCCTCCAGGGCCACCCCCCACTGTCCCCAGACTCACCCGGGGGAAGGGCCACTCTGGCTGGGCATGGTCTCCACCAAGCAGCCCCTGGAGCCCCCGGAGCACCTCCAGAGCCACCCCCCACTCTCCCCAGACTCTGCCCGGGGAAGGGCCACTCTGGCTGGGCATGGCCTCCACCGAGCACCCCCTGGAACCCCTGGAACCCCTGGAACCCCCGGAGGCCCTCCAGAGCCACCCCCCACTCTCCCCAGACTCACCCCGGGGAAGGGCCACTCTGGCTGGGCATGGTCTCCACCAAGCACCCCCTGGAGCCCCCGGAGCACCCCCAGAGCCACCCCCCACTCTCCCCAGACTCACCCCGGGGAAGGGACACTCTGGCTGGGCATGGTCTCCACCAAGCACCCCCTGGAGCCCCCGGAGCACCTCCAGAGCCACCCCCCACTCCTCCAGACTCACCCCGGGGAAGGGACACTCTGGCTGGGCATGGCCTCCGCCGAGCACCCCCTGGAGCCCCTGGAGCCCCCGGAGCACCTCCAGGGCCACCCCCCACTCCTCCAGACTCACCCCGGGGAAGGGACACTCTGGCTGGGCATGGCCTCCGCCGAGCACCCCCTGGAGCCCCCGGAGCACCCCCAGAGCCACCCCCCACTCTCCCCAGACTCACCCCGGGGAAGGGCCACTCTGGCTGGGCATGGCCTCCACCAAGCACCCCCTGGAGCCCCTGGAACCCCCGGAGGCCCTCCAGAGCCACCCCCCACTCTCCCCAGACTCACCCCGGGGAAGGGCCACTCTGGCTGGGCATGGCCTCCGCCGACCACCCCCTGGAACCCCTGGAGCCCCCGGAGCACCTCCAGAGCCACCCCCCACTCCTCCAGACTCTGCCCGGGGAAGGGCCACTCTGGCTGGGCATGGCCTCCACTGAGCACCCCCTGGAGCCCCCGGAGCACCTCCAGAGCCACCCCCCACTCTCCCCAGACTCTGCCCGGGGAAGGGACACTCTGGCCGGGCATGGCCTCCGCCGAGCACCCCCTGGAACCCCCGGAGGCCCTCCAGGGCCACCCCCCACTGTCCCCAGACTCACCCGGGGGAAGGGCCACTCTGGCTGGGCATGGTCTCCACCAAGCAGCCCCTGGAGCCCCCGGAGCACCTCCAGAGCCACCCCCCACTCTCCCCAGACTCTGCCCGGGGAAGGGCCACTCTGGCTGGGCATGGCCTCCACCGAGCACCCCCTGGAACCCCTGGAACCCCTGGAACCCCCGGAGGCCCTCCAGAGCCACCCCCCACTCTCCCCAGACTCACCCCGGGGAAGGGCCACTCTGGCTGGGCATGGTCTCCACCAAGCACCCCCTGGAGCCCCCGGAGCACCCCCAGAGCCACCCCCCACTCTCCCCAGACTCACCCCGGGGAAGGGACACTCTGGCTGGGCATGGTCTCCACCAAGCACCCCCTGGAGCCCCCGGAGCACCTCCAGAGCCACCCCCCACTCCTCCAGACTCACCCCGGGGAAGGGACACTCTGGCTGGGCATGGCCTCCGCCGAGCACCCCCTGGAGCCCCTGGAGCCCCCGGAGCACCTCCAGGGCCACCCCCCACTCCTCCAGACTCACCCCGGGGAAGGGACACTCTGGCTGGGCATGGCCTCCGCCGAGCACCCCCTGGAGCCCCCGGAGCACCCCCAGAGCCACCCCCCACTCTCCCCAGACTCACCCCGGGGAAGGGCCACTCTGGCTGGGCATGGCCTCCACCAAGCACCCCCTGGAGCCCCTGGAACCCCCGGAGGCCCTCCAGAGCCACCCCCCACTCTCCCCAGACTCACCCCGGGGAAGGGCCACTCTGGCTGGGCATGGCCTCCGCCGACCACCCCCTGGAACCCCTGGAGCCCCCGGAGCACCTCCAGAGCCACCCCCCACTCCTCCAGACTCTGCCCGGGGAAGGGCCACTCTGGCTGGGCATGGCCTCCACTGAGCACCCCCTGGAGCCCCCGGAGCACCTCCAGAGCCACCCCCCACTCTCCCCAGACTCTGCCCGGGGAAGGGACACTCTGGCCGGGCATGGCCTCCGCCGAGCACCCCCTGGAACCCCCGGAGGCCCTCCAGGGCCACCCCCCACTGTCCCCAGACTCACCCGGGGGAAGGGCCACTCTGGCTGGGCATGGTCTCCACCAAGCAGCCCCTGGAGCCCCCGGAGCACCTCCAGAGCCACCCCCCACTCTCCCCAGACTCTGCCCGGGGAAGGGCCACTCTGGCTGGGCATGGCCTCCACCGAGCACCCCCTGGAACCCCTGGAACCCCTGGAACCCCCGGAGGCCCTCCAGAGCCACCCCCCACTCTCCCCAGACTCACCCCGGGGAAGGGCCACTCTGGCTGGGCATGGTCTCCACCAAGCACCCCCTGGAGCCCCCGGAGCACCCCCAGAGCCACCCCCCACTCTCCCCAGACTCACCCCGGGGAAGGGACACTCTGGCTGGGCATGGTCTCCACCAAGCACCCCCTGGAGCCCCCGGAGCACCTCCAGAGCCACCCCCCACTCCTCCAGACTCACCCCGGGGAAGGGACACTCTGGCTGGGCATGGCCTCCGCCGAGCACCCCCTGGAGCCCCTGGAGCCCCCGGAGCACCTCCAGGGCCACCCCCCACTCCTCCAGACTCACCCCGGGGAAGGGACACTCTGGCTGGGCATGGCCTCCGCCGAGCACCCCCTGGAGCCCCCGGAGCACCCCCAGAGCCACCCCCCACTCTCCCCAGACTCACCCCGGGGAAGGGCCACTCTGGCTGGGCATGGCCTCCACCAAGCACCCCCTGGAGCCCCTGGAACCCCCGGAGGCCCTCCAGAGCCACCCCCCACTCTCCCCAGACTCACCCCGGGGAAGGGCCACTCTGGCTGGGCATGGCCTCCGCCGACCACCCCCTGGAACCCCTGGAGCCCCCGGAGCACCTCCAGAGCCACCCCCCACTCCTCCAGACTCTGCCCGGGGAAGGGCCACTCTGGCTGGGCATGGCCTCCACTGAGCACCCCCTGGAGCCCCCGGAGCACCTCCAGAGCCACCCCCCACTCTCCCCAGACTCTGCCCGGGGAAGGGACACTCTGGCCGGGCATGGCCTCCGCCGAGCACCCCCTGGAACCCCCGGAGGCCCTCCAGGGCCACCCCCCACTGTCCCCAGACTCACCCGGGGGAAGGGCCACTCTGGCTGGGCATGGTCTCCACCAAGCAGCCCCTGGAGCCCCCGGAGCACCTCCAGAGCCACCCCCCACTCTCCCCAGACTCTGCCCGGGGAAGGGCCACTCTGGCTGGGCATGGCCTCCACCGAGCACCCCCTGGAACCCCTGGAACCCCTGGAACCCCCGGAGGCCCTCCAGAGCCACCCCCCACTCTCCCCAGACTCACCCCGGGGAAGGGCCACTCTGGCTGGGCATGGTCTCCACCAAGCACCCCCTGGAGCCCCCGGAGCACCCCCAGAGCCACCCCCCACTCTCCCCAGACTCACCCCGGGGAAGGGACACTCTGGCTGGGCATGGTCTCCACCAAGCACCCCCTGGAGCCCCCGGAGCACCTCCAGAGCCACCCCCCACTCCTCCAGACTCACCCCGGGGAAGGGACACTCTGGCTGGGCATGGCCTCCGCCGAGCACCCCCTGGAGCCCCTGGAGCCCCCGGAGCACCTCCAGGGCCACCCCCCACTCCTCCAGACTCACCCCGGGGAAGGGACACTCTGGCTGGGCATGGCCTCCGCCGAGCACCCCCTGGAGCCCCCGGAGCACCCCCAGAGCCACCCCCCACTCTCCCCAGACTCACCCCGGGGAAGGGCCACTCTGGCTGGGCATGGCCTCCACCAAGCACCCCCTGGAGCCCCTGGAACCCCCGGAGGCCCTCCAGAGCCACCCCCCACTCTCCCCAGACTCACCCCGGGGAAGGGCCACTCTGGCTGGGCATGGCCTCCGCCGACCACCCCCTGGAACCCCTGGAGCCCCCGGAGCACCTCCAGAGCCACCCCCCACTCCTCCAGACTCTGCCCGGGGAAGGGCCACTCTGGCTGGGCATGGCCTCCACTGAGCACCCCCTGGAGCCCCCGGAGCACCTCCAGAGCCACCCCCCACTCTCCCCAGACTCTGCCCGGGGAAGGGACACTCTGGCCGGGCATGGCCTCCGCCGAGCACCCCCTGGAACCCCCGGAGGCCCTCCAGGGCCACCCCCCACTGTCCCCAGACTCACCCGGGGGAAGGGCCACTCTGGCTGGGCATGGTCTCCACCAAGCAGCCCCTGGAGCCCCCGGAGCACCTCCAGAGCCACCCCCCACTCTCCCCAGACTCTGCCCGGGGAAGGGCCACTCTGGCTGGGCATGGCCTCCACCGAGCACCCCCTGGAACCCCTGGAACCCCTGGAACCCCCGGAGGCCCTCCAGAGCCACCCCCCACTCTCCCCAGACTCACCCCGGGGAAGGGCCACTCTGGCTGGGCATGGTCTCCACCAAGCACCCCCTGGAGCCCCCGGAGCACCCCCAGAGCCACCCCCCACTCTCCCCAGACTCACCCCGGGGAAGGGACACTCTGGCTGGGCATGGTCTCCACCAAGCACCCCCTGGAGCCCCCGGAGCACCTCCAGAGCCACCCCCCACTCCTCCAGACTCACCCCGGGGAAGGGACACTCTGGCTGGGCATGGCCTCCGCCGAGCACCCCCTGGAGCCCCTGGAGCCCCCGGAGCACCTCCAGGGCCACCCCCCACTCCTCCAGACTCACCCCGGGGAAGGGACACTCTGGCTGGGCATGGCCTCCGCCGAGCACCCCCTGGAGCCCCCGGAGCACCCCCAGAGCCACCCCCCACTCTCCCCAGACTCACCCCGGGGAAGGGCCACTCTGGCTGGGCATGGCCTCCACCAAGCACCCCCTGGAGCCCCTGGAACCCCCGGAGGCCCTCCAGAGCCACCCCCCACTCTCCCCAGACTCACCCCGGGGAAGGGCCACTCTGGCTGGGCATGGCCTCCGCCGACCACCCCCTGGAACCCCTGGAGCCCCCGGAGCACCTCCAGAGCCACCCCCCACTCCTCCAGACTCTGCCCGGGGAAGGGCCACTCTGGCTGGGCATGGCCTCCACTGAGCACCCCCTGGAGCCCCCGGAGCACCTCCAGAGCCACCCCCCACTCTCCCCAGACTCTGCCCGGGGAAGGGACACTCTGGCCGGGCATGGCCTCCGCCGAGCACCCCCTGGAACCCCCGGAGGCCCTCCAGGGCCACCCCCCACTGTCCCCAGACTCACCCGGGGGAAGGGCCACTCTGGCTGGGCATGGTCTCCACCAAGCAGCCCCTGGAGCCCCCGGAGCACCTCCAGAGCCACCCCCCACTCTCCCCAGACTCTGCCCGGGGAAGGGCCACTCTGGCTGGGCATGGCCTCCACCGAGCACCCCCTGGAACCCCTGGAACCCCTGGAACCCCCGGAGGCCCTCCAGAGCCACCCCCCACTCTCCCCAGACTCACCCCGGGGAAGGGCCACTCTGGCTGGGCATGGTCTCCACCAAGCACCCCCTGGAGCCCCCGGAGCACCCCCAGAGCCACCCCCCACTCTCCCCAGACTCACCCCGGGGAAGGGACACTCTGGCTGGGCATGGTCTCCACCAAGCACCCCCTGGAGCCCCCGGAGCACCTCCAGAGCCACCCCCCACTCCTCCAGACTCACCCCGGGGAAGGGACACTCTGGCTGGGCATGGCCTCCGCCGAGCACCCCCTGGAGCCCCTGGAGCCCCCGGAGCACCTCCAGGGCCACCCCCCACTCCTCCAGACTCACCCCGGGGAAGGGACACTCTGGCTGGGCATGGCCTCCGCCGAGCACCCCCTGGAGCCCCCGGAGCACCCCCAGAGCCACCCCCCACTCTCCCCAGACTCACCCCGGGGAAGGGCCACTCTGGCTGGGCATGGCCTCCACCAAGCACCCCCTGGAGCCCCTGGAACCCCCGGAGGCCCTCCAGAGCCACCCCCCACTCTCCCCAGACTCACCCCGGGGAAGGGCCACTCTGGCTGGGCATGGCCTCCGCCGACCACCCCCTGGAACCCCTGGAGCCCCCGGAGCACCTCCAGAGCCACCCCCCACTCCTCCAGACTCTGCCCGGGGAAGGGCCACTCTGGCTGGGCATGGCCTCCACTGAGCACCCCCTGGAGCCCCCGGAGCACCTCCAGAGCCACCCCCCACTCTCCCCAGACTCTGCCCGGGGAAGGGACACTCTGGCCGGGCATGGCCTCCGCCGAGCACCCCCTGGAACCCCCGGAGGCCCTCCAGGGCCACCCCCCACTGTCCCCAGACTCACCCGGGGGAAGGGCCACTCTGGCTGGGCATGGTCTCCACCAAGCAGCCCCTGGAGCCCCCGGAGCACCTCCAGAGCCACCCCCCACTCTCCCCAGACTCTGCCCGGGGAAGGGCCACTCTGGCTGGGCATGGCCTCCACCGAGCACCCCCTGGAACCCCTGGAACCCCTGGAACCCCCGGAGGCCCTCCAGAGCCACCCCCCACTCTCCCCAGACTCACCCCGGGGAAGGGCCACTCTGGCTGGGCATGGTCTCCACCAAGCACCCCCTGGAGCCCCCGGAGCACCCCCAGAGCCACCCCCCACTCTCCCCAGACTCACCCCGGGGAAGGGACACTCTGGCTGGGCATGGTCTCCACCAAGCACCCCCTGGAGCCCCCGGAGCACCTCCAGAGCCACCCCCCACTCCTCCAGACTCACCCCGGGGAAGGGACACTCTGGCTGGGCATGGCCTCCGCCGAGCACCCCCTGGAGCCCCTGGAGCCCCCGGAGCACCTCCAGGGCCACCCCCCACTCCTCCAGACTCACCCCGGGGAAGGGACACTCTGGCTGGGCATGGCCTCCGCCGAGCACCCCCTGGAGCCCCCGGAGCACCCCCAGAGCCACCCCCCACTCTCCCCAGACTCACCCCGGGGAAGGGCCACTCTGGCTGGGCATGGCCTCCACCAAGCACCCCCTGGAGCCCCTGGAACCCCCGGAGGCCCTCCAGAGCCACCCCCCACTCTCCCCAGACTCACCCCGGGGAAGGGCCACTCTGGCTGGGCATGGCCTCCGCCGACCACCCCCTGGAACCCCTGGAGCCCCCGGAGCACCTCCAGAGCCACCCCCCACTCCTCCAGACTCTGCCCGGGGAAGGGCCACTCTGGCTGGGCATGGCCTCCACTGAGCACCCCCTGGAGCCCCCGGAGCACCTCCAGAGCCACCCCCCACTCTCCCCAGACTCTGCCCGGGGAAGGGACACTCTGGCCGGGCATGGCCTCCGCCGAGCACCCCCTGGAACCCCCGGAGGCCCTCCAGGGCCACCCCCCACTGTCCCCAGACTCACCCGGGGGAAGGGCCACTCTGGCTGGGCATGGTCTCCACCAAGCAGCCCCTGGAGCCCCCGGAGCACCTCCAGAGCCACCCCCCACTCTCCCCAGACTCTGCCCGGGGAAGGGCCACTCTGGCTGGGCATGGCCTCCACCGAGCACCCCCTGGAACCCCTGGAACCCCTGGAACCCCCGGAGGCCCTCCAGAGCCACCCCCCACTCTCCCCAGACTCACCCCGGGGAAGGGCCACTCTGGCTGGGCATGGTCTCCACCAAGCACCCCCTGGAGCCCCCGGAGCACCCCCAGAGCCACCCCCCACTCTCCCCAGACTCACCCCGGGGAAGGGACACTCTGGCTGGGCATGGTCTCCACCAAGCACCCCCTGGAGCCCCCGGAGCACCTCCAGAGCCACCCCCCACTCCTCCAGACTCACCCCGGGGAAGGGACACTCTGGCTGGGCATGGCCTCCGCCGAGCACCCCCTGGAGCCCCTGGAGCCCCCGGAGCACCTCCAGGGCCACCCCCCACTCCTCCAGACTCACCCCGGGGAAGGGACACTCTGGCTGGGCATGGCCTCCGCCGAGCACCCCCTGGAGCCCCCGGAGCACCCCCAGAGCCACCCCCCACTCTCCCCAGACTCACCCCGGGGAAGGGCCACTCTGGCTGGGCATGGCCTCCACCAAGCACCCCCTGGAGCCCCTGGAACCCCCGGAGGCCCTCCAGAGCCACCCCCCACTCTCCCCAGACTCACCCCGGGGAAGGGCCACTCTGGCTGGGCATGGCCTCCGCCGACCACCCCCTGGAACCCCTGGAGCCCCCGGAGCACCTCCAGAGCCACCCCCCACTCCTCCAGACTCTGCCCGGGGAAGGGCCACTCTGGCTGGGCATGGCCTCCACTGAGCACCCCCTGGAGCCCCCGGAGCACCTCCAGAGCCACCCCCCACTCTCCCCAGACTCTGCCCGGGGAAGGGACACTCTGGCCGGGCATGGCCTCCGCCGAGCACCCCCTGGAACCCCCGGAGGCCCTCCAGGGCCACCCCCCACTGTCCCCAGACTCACCCGGGGGAAGGGCCACTCTGGCTGGGCATGGTCTCCACCAAGCAGCCCCTGGAGCCCCCGGAGCACCTCCAGAGCCACCCCCCACTCTCCCCAGACTCTGCCCGGGGAAGGGCCACTCTGGCTGGGCATGGCCTCCACCGAGCACCCCCTGGAACCCCTGGAACCCCTGGAACCCCCGGAGGCCCTCCAGAGCCACCCCCCACTCTCCCCAGACTCACCCCGGGGAAGGGCCACTCTGGCTGGGCATGGTCTCCACCAAGCACCCCCTGGAGCCCCCGGAGCACCCCCAGAGCCACCCCCCACTCTCCCCAGACTCACCCCGGGGAAGGGACACTCTGGCTGGGCATGGTCTCCACCAAGCACCCCCTGGAGCCCCCGGAGCACCTCCAGAGCCACCCCCCACTCCTCCAGACTCACCCCGGGGAAGGGACACTCTGGCTGGGCATGGCCTCCGCCGAGCACCCCCTGGAGCCCCTGGAGCCCCCGGAGCACCTCCAGGGCCACCCCCCACTCCTCCAGACTCACCCCGGGGAAGGGACACTCTGGCTGGGCATGGCCTCCGCCGAGCACCCCCTGGAGCCCCCGGAGCACCCCCAGAGCCACCCCCCACTCTCCCCAGACTCACCCCGGGGAAGGGCCACTCTGGCTGGGCATGGCCTCCACCAAGCACCCCCTGGAGCCCCTGGAACCCCCGGAGGCCCTCCAGAGCCACCCCCCACTCTCCCCAGACTCACCCCGGGGAAGGGCCACTCTGGCTGGGCATGGCCTCCGCCGACCACCCCCTGGAACCCCTGGAGCCCCCGGAGCACCTCCAGAGCCACCCCCCACTCCTCCAGACTCTGCCCGGGGAAGGGCCACTCTGGCTGGGCATGGCCTCCACTGAGCACCCCCTGGAGCCCCCGGAGCACCTCCAGAGCCACCCCCCACTCTCCCCAGACTCTGCCCGGGGAAGGGACACTCTGGCCGGGCATGGCCTCCGCCGAGCACCCCCTGGAACCCCCGGAGGCCCTCCAGGGCCACCCCCCACTGTCCCCAGACTCACCCGGGGGAAGGGCCACTCTGGCTGGGCATGGTCTCCACCAAGCAGCCCCTGGAGCCCCCGGAGCACCTCCAGAGCCACCCCCCACTCTCCCCAGACTCTGCCCGGGGAAGGGCCACTCTGGCTGGGCATGGCCTCCACCGAGCACCCCCTGGAACCCCTGGAACCCCTGGAACCCCCGGAGGCCCTCCAGAGCCACCCCCCACTCTCCCCAGACTCACCCCGGGGAAGGGCCACTCTGGCTGGGCATGGTCTCCACCAAGCACCCCCTGGAGCCCCCGGAGCACCCCCAGAGCCACCCCCCACTCTCCCCAGACTCACCCCGGGGAAGGGACACTCTGGCTGGGCATGGTCTCCACCAAGCACCCCCTGGAGCCCCCGGAGCACCTCCAGAGCCACCCCCCACTCCTCCAGACTCACCCCGGGGAAGGGACACTCTGGCTGGGCATGGCCTCCGCCGAGCACCCCCTGGAGCCCCTGGAGCCCCCGGAGCACCTCCAGGGCCACCCCCCACTCCTCCAGACTCACCCCGGGGAAGGGACACTCTGGCTGGGCATGGCCTCCGCCGAGCACCCCCTGGAGCCCCCGGAGCACCCCCAGAGCCACCCCCCACTCTCCCCAGACTCACCCCGGGGAAGGGCCACTCTGGCTGGGCATGGCCTCCACCAAGCACCCCCTGGAGCCCCTGGAACCCCCGGAGGCCCTCCAGAGCCACCCCCCACTCTCCCCAGACTCACCCCGGGGAAGGGCCACTCTGGCTGGGCATGGCCTCCGCCGACCACCCCCTGGAACCCCTGGAGCCCCCGGAGCACCTCCAGAGCCACCCCCCACTCCTCCAGACTCTGCCCGGGGAAGGGCCACTCTGGCTGGGCATGGCCTCCACTGAGCACCCCCTGGAGCCCCCGGAGCACCTCCAGAGCCACCCCCCACTCTCCCCAGACTCTGCCCGGGGAAGGGACACTCTGGCCGGGCATGGCCTCCGCCGAGCACCCCCTGGAACCCCCGGAGGCCCTCCAGGGCCACCCCCCACTGTCCCCAGACTCACCCGGGGGAAGGGCCACTCTGGCTGGGCATGGTCTCCACCAAGCAGCCCCTGGAGCCCCCGGAGCACCTCCAGAGCCACCCCCCACTCTCCCCAGACTCTGCCCGGGGAAGGGCCACTCTGGCTGGGCATGGCCTCCACCGAGCACCCCCTGGAACCCCTGGAACCCCTGGAACCCCCGGAGGCCCTCCAGAGCCACCCCCCACTCTCCCCAGACTCACCCCGGGGAAGGGCCACTCTGGCTGGGCATGGTCTCCACCAAGCACCCCCTGGAGCCCCCGGAGCACCCCCAGAGCCACCCCCCACTCTCCCCAGACTCACCCCGGGGAAGGGACACTCTGGCTGGGCATGGTCTCCACCAAGCACCCCCTGGAGCCCCCGGAGCACCTCCAGAGCCACCCCCCACTCCTCCAGACTCACCCCGGGGAAGGGACACTCTGGCTGGGCATGGCCTCCGCCGAGCACCCCCTGGAGCCCCTGGAGCCCCCGGAGCACCTCCAGGGCCACCCCCCACTCCTCCAGACTCACCCCGGGGAAGGGACACTCTGGCTGGGCATGGCCTCCGCCGAGCACCCCCTGGAGCCCCCGGAGCACCCCCAGAGCCACCCCCCACTCTCCCCAGACTCACCCCGGGGAAGGGCCACTCTGGCTGGGCATGGCCTCCACCAAGCACCCCCTGGAGCCCCTGGAACCCCCGGAGGCCCTCCAGAGCCACCCCCCACTCTCCCCAGACTCACCCCGGGGAAGGGCCACTCTGGCTGGGCATGGCCTCCGCCGACCACCCCCTGGAACCCCTGGAGCCCCCGGAGCACCTCCAGAGCCACCCCCCACTCCTCCAGACTCACCCCGGGGAAGGGACACTCTGGCTGGGCATGGCCTCCGCCGAGCACCCCCTGGAGCCCCTGGAGCCCCCGGAGCACCTCCAGGGCCACCCCCCACTCCTCCAGACTCACCCCGGGGAAGGGACACTCTGGCTGGGCATGGCCTCCGCCGAGCACCCCCTGGAGCCCCCGGAGCACCCCCAGAGCCACCCCCCACTCTCCCCAGACTCACCCCGGGGAAGGGCCACTCTGGCTGGGCATGGCCTCCACCAAGCACCCCCTGGAGCCCCTGGAACCCCCGGAGGCCCTCCAGAGCCACCCCCCACTCTCCCCAGACTCACCCCGGGGAAGGGCCACTCTGGCTGGGCATGGCCTCCGCCGACCACCCCCTGGAACCCCTGGAGCCCCCGGAGCACCTCCAGAGCCACCCCCCACTCCTCCAGACTCTGCCCGGGGAAGGGCCACTCTGGCTGGGCATGGCCTCCACTGAGCACCCCCTGGAGCCCCCGGAGCACCTCCAGAGCCACCCCCCACTCTCCCCAGACTCTGCCCGGGGAAGGGACACTCTGGCCGGGCATGGCCTCCGCCGAGCACCCCCTGGAACCCCCGGAGGCCCTCCAGGGCCACCCCCCACTGTCCCCAGACTCACCCGGGGGAAGGGCCACTCTGGCTGGGCATGGTCTCCACCAAGCAGCCCCTGGAGCCCCCGGAGCACCTCCAGAGCCACCCCCCACTCTCCCCAGACTCTGCCCGGGGAAGGGCCACTCTGGCTGGGCATGGCCTCCACCGAGCACCCCCTGGAACCCCTGGAACCCCTGGAACCCCCGGAGGCCCTCCAGAGCCACCCCCCACTCTCCCCAGACTCACCCCGGGGAAGGGCCACTCTGGCTGGGCATGGTCTCCACCAAGCACCCCCTGGAGCCCCCGGAGCACCCCCAGAGCCACCCCCCACTCTCCCCAGACTCACCCCGGGGAAGGGACACTCTGGCTGGGCATGGTCTCCACCAAGCACCCCCTGGAGCCCCCGGAGCACCTCCAGAGCCACCCCCCACTCCTCCAGACTCACCCCGGGGAAGGGACACTCTGGCTGGGCATGGCCTCCGCCGAGCACCCCCTGGAGCCCCTGGAGCCCCCGGAGCACCTCCAGGGCCACCCCCCACTCCTCCAGACTCACCCCGGGGAAGGGACACTCTGGCTGGGCATGGCCTCCGCCGAGCACCCCCTGGAGCCCCCGGAGCACCCCCAGAGCCACCCCCCACTCTCCCCAGACTCACCCCGGGGAAGGGCCACTCTGGCTGGGCATGGCCTCCACCAAGCACCCCCTGGAGCCCCTGGAACCCCCGGAGGCCCTCCAGAGCCACCCCCCACTCTCCCCAGACTCACCCCGGGGAAGGGCCACTCTGGCTGGGCATGGCCTCCGCCGACCACCCCCTGGAACCCCTGGAGCCCCCGGAGCACCTCCAGAGCCACCCCCCACTCCTCCAGACTCTGCCCGGGGAAGGGCCACTCTGGCTGGGCATGGCCTCCACTGAGCACCCCCTGGAGCCCCCGGAGCACCTCCAGAGCCACCCCCCACTCTCCCCAGACTCTGCCCGGGGAAGGGACACTCTGGCCGGGCATGGCCTCCGCCGAGCACCCCCTGGAACCCCCGGAGGCCCTCCAGGGCCACCCCCCACTGTCCCCAGACTCACCCGGGGGAAGGGCCACTCTGGCTGGGCATGGTCTCCACCAAGCAGCCCCTGGAGCCCCCGGAGCACCTCCAGAGCCACCCCCCACTCTCCCCAGACTCTGCCCGGGGAAGGGCCACTCTGGCTGGGCATGGCCTCCACCGAGCACCCCCTGGAACCCCTGGAACCCCTGGAACCCCCGGAGGCCCTCCAGAGCCACCCCCCACTCTCCCCAGACTCACCCCGGGGAAGGGCCACTCTGGCTGGGCATGGTCTCCACCAAGCACCCCCTGGAGCCCCCGGAGCACCCCCAGAGCCACCCCCCACTCTCCCCAGACTCACCCCGGGGAAGGGACACTCTGGCTGGGCATGGTCTCCACCAAGCACCCCCTGGAGCCCCCGGAGCACCTCCAGAGCCACCCCCCACTCCTCCAGACTCACCCCGGGGAAGGGACACTCTGGCTGGGCATGGCCTCCGCCGAGCACCCCCTGGAGCCCCTGGAGCCCCCGGAGCACCTCCAGGGCCACCCCCCACTCCTCCAGACTCACCCCGGGGAAGGGACACTCTGGCTGGGCATGGCCTCCGCCGAGCACCCCCTGGAGCCCCCGGAGCACCCCCAGAGCCACCCCCCACTCTCCCCAGACTCACCCCGGGGAAGGGCCACTCTGGCTGGGCATGGCCTCCACCAAGCACCCCCTGGAGCCCCTGGAACCCCCGGAGGCCCTCCAGAGCCACCCCCCACTCTCCCCAGACTCACCCCGGGGAAGGGCCACTCTGGCTGGGCATGGCCTCCGCCGACCACCCCCTGGAACCCCTGGAGCCCCCGGAGCACCTCCAGAGCCACCCCCCACTCCTCCAGACTCTGCCCGGGGAAGGGCCACTCTGGCTGGGCATGGCCTCCACTGAGCACCCCCTGGAGCCCCCGGAGCACCTCCAGAGCCACCCCCCACTCTCCCCAGACTCTGCCCGGGGAAGGGACACTCTGGCCGGGCATGGCCTCCGCCGAGCACCCCCTGGAACCCCCGGAGGCCCTCCAGGGCCACCCCCCACTGTCCCCAGACTCACCCGGGGGAAGGGCCACTCTGGCTGGGCATGGTCTCCACCAAGCAGCCCCTGGAGCCCCCGGAGCACCTCCAGAGCCACCCCCCACTCTCCCCAGACTCTGCCCGGGGAAGGGCCACTCTGGCTGGGCATGGCCTCCACCGAGCACCCCCTGGAACCCCTGGAACCCCTGGAACCCCCGGAGGCCCTCCAGAGCCACCCCCCACTCTCCCCAGACTCACCCCGGGGAAGGGCCACTCTGGCTGGGCATGGTCTCCACCAAGCACCCCCTGGAGCCCCCGGAGCACCCCCAGAGCCACCCCCCACTCTCCCCAGACTCACCCCGGGGAAGGGACACTCTGGCTGGGCATGGTCTCCACCAAGCACCCCCTGGAGCCCCCGGAGCACCTCCAGAGCCACCCCCCACTCCTCCAGACTCACCCCGGGGAAGGGACACTCTGGCTGGGCATGGCCTCCGCCGAGCACCCCCTGGAGCCCCTGGAGCCCCCGGAGCACCTCCAGGGCCACCCCCCACTCCTCCAGACTCACCCCGGGGAAGGGACACTCTGGCTGGGCATGGCCTCCGCCGAGCACCCCCTGGAGCCCCCGGAGCACCCCCAGAGCCACCCCCCACTCTCCCCAGACTCACCCCGGGGAAGGGCCACTCTGGCTGGGCATGGCCTCCACCAAGCACCCCCTGGAGCCCCTGGAACCCCCGGAGGCCCTCCAGAGCCACCCCCCACTCTCCCCAGACTCACCCCGGGGAAGGGCCACTCTGGCTGGGCATGGCCTCCGCCGACCACCCCCTGGAACCCCTGGAGCCCCCGGAGCACCTCCAGAGCCACCCCCCACTCCTCCAGACTCTGCCCGGGGAAGGGCCACTCTGGCTGGGCATGGCCTCCACTGAGCACCCCCTGGAGCCCCCGGAGCACCTCCAGAGCCACCCCCCACTCTCCCCAGACTCTGCCCGGGGAAGGGACACTCTGGCCGGGCATGGCCTCCGCCGAGCACCCCCTGGAACCCCCGGAGGCCCTCCAGGGCCACCCCCCACTGTCCCCAGACTCACCCGGGGGAAGGGCCACTCTGGCTGGGCATGGTCTCCACCAAGCAGCCCCTGGAGCCCCCGGAGCACCTCCAGAGCCACCCCCCACTCTCCCCAGACTCTGCCCGGGGAAGGGCCACTCTGGCTGGGCATGGCCTCCACCGAGCACCCCCTG
>NW_027316304.1:27500-30633 GCF_026437365.1 Eucyclogobius newberryi | reverse complement strand
AAATTATACTTTTATGAACTCCTTTAGGGCGTTTGCCCCATTCCTCCTCTGCTCCTCCTCCTCTCCTCCTCAGTTCCTCCTCTGCTCCTCCTCCTCTGCTCCTCCTCTGCTCCTCCCCCTCCTCTGCTCCTCCTCCTCCTCTGCTCCTCCACCTCCTCCTCCACTGAACTGTTTGCGGATCAGTTTAATGCCACACATTGTAACATTTCAGGCCAAACAACAGTGTGTGATGTATTTCAGCTTCATTCAAATACGAGGAGCAGAGATCAGGAGCTCTCACTCTGAGGCTTCAAAACGTCAAAGTGAAAAAGTGATGAATGTTTTCACGTTTGTAAAAGGAAATGAAAGCTTCATAAAGAGGGACATTCCTGTTTATGTCCTCATGACGCAGCGACAGGAGGTCTCACTCTGACACATAAATCGCAGCTTTGTCCTTGTCTCACTGTGAGACGACCATTAAATAATAAAAACTAGTTCCACTTTTGGAACATTTTATCAGAGTTTAAAGAAAATATTAGTTTTAGGACATAAAACAGGTTTATATTTTAAATGTATTTGATATGGCAAGATATGAATTCCGTGCAGTTTATTGAGTCTAAATATCTGTGGAAGAGATTGTGGCGACGCAGAAGAACAAACTGGAGCTTCTTTCATCAAATCAAATCAATTTATTTTTGTAAGGCCCAAAATCACAACAACAGTTGCCTCTGAGGGCCACAGGGAGAAATGAATCAACAATGTCTGTGGGGACGAGGGACGATGTCCCAGGGTCCTCTGTCCTTAGACTCTCCTTCTCGGCCAGGAAAAACTACAAAAAAAACCTCTTTGGGAAAAAAGCGTAGAAACCTGTGTTAGTTCCAGTGAAGGAGAGATCCCACTCTCACAGACACGAGGGCAGATGAGGGACCGTCCACACGGGGCAGGGACCACTTCACCAGGGGAGGGACATCTGGGGCCACAGGTCCTCAGGAGTGAGAGAAAGAAAAGAAGGCGGTGAACAGTTTGCAAGTGGAATTAAGAAATAAATATTTTTTGATAGATATGTCGGTGTAATCCCTCATTGGTCCAGGCGTGTTCCATTGTAGAAAAAGCTTCAGTTGTTTCATCTGGACTCAGTTAGAAAAACAACTGATAGTGGAACAATCAAGAAAGGCCAAGCGATTATTTTTGCTAAGGAGAATCGCTTGGCCTTTCTTGATTGTTCCACGATCAGAGGAGAGGACGGGAAACTCCAAATAGAAGTATATAGGAAACCTACACACACGGACCAGTATCTGCTCTTTGGTTCCAACCACCCACTACAGCACAAGCTGGGGGTGATCAGAACCTTACAACACAGAGCTCAAGGTGTGCCCACCAGCTCAGAGGGCAAGAAGAAAGAGGAAAAACATGTCTGAAATGCCCTCTCAGCCTGTGGTTACCCCGCTTGGGCTCTCAACAGAGTGAAGAGAACCAAGAAGCAGGACAAAAGGGAAACTGAACAGAGAAGGAAGGGTGTTTCTATCCCTTATGTCTCTGGCCTGTCGGAAAAACTGCAGAGAATTTTTAGACAACACGAAGTCCCTGTTTATTTTAAACCAGGAAACACTTTAAGACAAAAACTGGTTCACCCTAAGGACAAGTTGCCGACTCAAAAACAGAGCAATGTAGTTTATTCTGTCCAATGCAGTGAAGAAAGTTGTAAAGAACGTTACATAGGTGAGACTAAACAGCCTCTACACAAGAGGCTTTATCAGCACAGAAGAAATACTAGTTCAGGACCTCAGAGTGCCGTGCATCTCCATCTTGAAGCCTCTAATCACTCGTTTGAAGACGGTGAGGTGAAGGTTTGAAGCAGGAGAAAAGATGGTTTGAAAGAGGAGTCAAGGAAGCTATTTTTGTTAAAAAAGAAAGACCTTCTTTAAACAGAAATGGAGGGCTAAGATTTAATCTTCCTTTTATTTATAATGGGTTACTGAACCCCTGGAAAGGTAGAGGACCAGGACCAGGACATTCAGATGCTAATTAGGTACTCAGGGTGGTTGAGCCAGGGTCTCACAAAGACAAAGAGGTTTCTAATAGACCATTAAGATTCTGAATAGGCTCGGTAGATACAAGGGGGGAGTTTCTGTTGAAACAAACAACTCTTTCTACTTCAGGAAGGCTCCTCCCAATGGGCGGGTCTTACCACAGAACAGTATTAATATCGGAGTTCTCGACCTAAATTCTTTTATTGACAATGACTCTTGGATGAAGTCGAAACGTCTATTTTTTCAAACTGAGTCCAGATGAAACAACTGAAGCTTTTTCTACTAAGTTGAATTAAGCGATTCCAGCGCGTGTCCCGATCGTACAACTAAAGTAGAAAAAATATTTACAAAATACAAAAGATAAAGCACATAAGTGTGAAAAAAGAGCGGAGCGTTGCACCGGGCTGCCAGCTGGACCGGCGCCTTTGTGACGTCCAAAAAGGGTGGCTACAGGAGCCTCCTCCATGAGCCTCCTACAGGAGCCTCCTCCATGAGCCTCCTCCATGAGCCTCCTCCATGAGCCTCCTACAGGAGCCTCCTACAGGAGCCTCCTACCGGCCCGACCAGAGCAGGTGGAGTCCAGTCTGGATCAGTCTGGATCAGTCTGGATCAGTCTGGATCAGTCTGGATCAGTCTGGATCAGTCTGGATCAGTCTGACTCTTTCCTAGCTCGCCATCCAATCTGGCCTGTTCAATAACAGGACCAAATAAATAATCATGTGCACATCATAAATAAATAAACTAGTTTCAATCATCGATATCGGTGTTAAATATTGTAAATTATCAAAGTGAACCATTTACAATATAATAAATAACATTAGATTAGTAAAATAGCTCATCAAGTTCAGTCATGTACTTAAACAGTGTATTGAATAAATATCAATCAAAAGTAAAGTGCATAAGGTGCTTCAAATGGAACAACAATCATTAAGTTGGACCTTAAAGTGCTTCCAGATACATTTACAAACAATCAATAAATTATCAATAAATAGTGTTCATATTTAAGTAACAATGAAAGTAATTTCATTTCGTTTGACAATATAATATTTGAGGAAATGGGCAATAAAGATGATGCTAACTAGCCCATTCAAATCAATGGGCGCGGCTAAGCTAAGCAGCACACT
>NW_027316304.1:2500-22500 GCF_026437365.1 Eucyclogobius newberryi | reverse complement strand
GCCAATGACCCAATGACCAAATGACACGGCCAATGACCCGGTCAATGACACGGCCAATGACCCGGCCAATGACCCAGCCAATGACCCAATGACCCGGTCAATGACACGGCCAATAACCCAATGACCCAATGACACGGCCAATAACCCAATGACCCAATGACACGGCCAATGACCTAATGACCCAATGACACGGCCAATAACCCAATGACCCAATGACACGGCCAATGACCCAATGACCCAATGACCCGGCCAATGACCCGGCCAATGACCCAATGACTTGGTCAATGACACGGAGCGGAGGATACACTGGAGAAAGCGATTGGGCTTATACTATATATTTTCGCCATTACAGAAAAAACAATGGCAACAGCAAAGTATTTGGTTAATTTTCCCGCCTAAACATCAGATCAATAATAACACATTTTACTCTCAAAAGCCCAAAAACAAACCATCCACAAGTAAAGTCCTCTCTCCAAGTATAGTCCTCTCTCCAAGTAAAGTCCTCTCTCCAAGTATAGTCCTCTCTCCAAGTATAGTCCTCTCTCCAAGTATAGTCCTCTCTCCAAGTATTGTCCTCTCTCCAAGTATTGTCCTCTCTCCAAGTATAGTCCTCTCTCCAAGTAAAGTCCTCTCTCCAAGTATAGTCCTCTCTCCAAGTATTGTCCTCTCTCCAAGTATAGTCCTCTCTCCAAGTATAGTCCTCTCTCCAAGTATAGTCCTCTCTCCAAGTATTGTCCTCTCTCCAAGTATAGTCCTCTCTCCAAGTATTGTCCTCTCTCCAAGTATAGTCCTCTCTCTCCAAGTATAGTCCTCTCTCTCCAAGTATAGTCCTCTCTCCAAGTATAGTCCTCTCTCCAAGTATTGTCCTCTCTCCAAGTATTGTCCTCTCTCCAAGTATAGTCCTCTCTCTCCAAGTATAGTCCTCTCTCTCCAAGTATTGTCCTCTCTCCAAGTATAGTCCTCTCTCCAAGTATAGTCCTCTCTCTCCAAGTATAGTCCTCTCTCCAAGTATAGTCCTCTCTCTCCAAGTATAGTCCTCTCTCTCCAAGTATAGTCCTCTCTCCAAGTATAGTCCTCTCTCCAAGTATAGGGGTCAGGGTTCCCTCAGAGTGGGTCAGGGGTCAGGGTTCCCTCAGGGTGGGTCAGGGGTCAGGGTTCCCTCAGAGTGGGTCAGGGGTCAGGGTTCCCTCAGGGTGGGTCAGGGTTCCCTCAGAGTGGGTCAGGGGTCAGGGTTCCCTCAGAGTGGGTCAGGGGTCAGGGTTCCCTCAGGGTGGGTCAGGGGTCAGGGTTCCCTCAGAGTGGGTCAGGGGTCAGGGTTCCCTCAGGGTGGGTCAGGGGTCAGGGTTCCCTCAGAGTGGGTCAGGGTTCCCTCAGGGTGGGTCAGGGTTCCCTCAGAGTGAGAGCGCCTCCTGGTGGAGTAAATACATGTATCACAGTACTATCAACATACTTAACATTAAGGGAGTGTCTGCAGAGCTGCGGTGCACGGCAAAAAAAGCCATGTTATTTTTGTGCCGGCCGCGCGCCGCGGCTCCTGAAACTGCGCCGCTATTTGACCGCTTTTAGCACCGTTTTAGACCGCGCCGGGTTAAGGTTAGGGTTAGGGTTAGGGTTAAGGTTAGGGTTAAGGTTAAGGTTAGGGTTAAGGTTAAGGTTAGGATTAAGGTTAGGGTTAGGGTTAGCGTTAAGGTAAAGGTAAAGGTAAAGGTTAGGGTTAAGGTTAAGGTTAGGGTTAGGGTTAAGGTTAGGGTTAGGGTTAGGGTTAAGGTTAAGGTTAGGGTTAAGGTTAAGGTTAAGGTTAAGGTTAAGGTTAGGGTTAAGGTTAAGGTTAAGGTTAAGGTTAAGGTTAAGGTTAAGGTTAGGGTTAAGGTTAGGGTTAAGGTTAAGGTTAAGGTTAGGGTTAAGGTTAGGGTTAGGATTAGGGTTAGGGTTAAGGTTAGGGTTAAGGTTAAGGGTTAGGGTTAGGGTTTAGGGTTAGGGTTAGGGTTAAGGTTAGGGTTAAGGTTAAGGTTAGGGTTAAGGTTAAGGTTAAGGTTAAGGTTAGGGTTAAGGTTAGGGTTAGGGTTAGGGTTAGGGTTAGGGTTAAGGTTAGGGTTAGGGTTAGGGTTAAGGTTAAGGGTTAGGGTTAGGGTTAGGGTTAGGGTTAAGGTTAGGGTTAAGGTTAAGGTTAAGATTAGAGTCATATCCTGCTTCCGAAGAGTGCACACGCTTTTTTGCTCGCTCCGCTTGCTATCGCTGTTTTCCTTATTTATTTTGCTTTTTAATCAGTTTTTGTCTTCCAAACATTTTTGCTTTAGACTTTTTCAAGTAAACCAAGGATTTTAAGAACATTTTTCCAGTTTTAACGACATATCTGACGCCAGCGACATGTCCGGGAGAAGAAGAGAGAAAGACTGTGAACGCTGTCGGAAATATCAACAAGAAATTAATGAGCTGAAAACACGGATATTTGTTTTGGAATCTGAAAAAGTTCTTCACGATACCATTCCTGTGTCAACCGACGGTAAGAAGAGCACACTTTTTACAAGAAAAACTGCTACTTTCAACCTAAACCGCAGTGACTCTGTGTCGTTTCCAAAACTGTCTAAAAACCAGAAAGACCAGGCTGCTTCTTGGAACAAACTTGGAGCAAAGCCTAAACGATACAAAGATAACGTGAAGTCACCTAAAATACAGCTCACCAACAGATTTTTACCACTTTCAGAGATGGAATTAAATGAAAAAAGGAAAGATGACGTGGCCAAAATACAGCGAGGAGGATCTATGCCAGGAGCCAAGGTCACGCAGATTGTTTTGGTTGGTGACGGCGCGATAAGTCACGTGACGCATGAAAAGATAAACACACATTCTTTTCCAAGCGCCACTGTTTCTGAGATAACGTCACTCCTTCCAAATATTATGGCTAAGCATGGAGGAGCTAAACAGCTGATTGTGCACGTGGGTGCAGTGGACATGCGGCGGGAACAGACTGAAGTTTTGAAAAAAGACTTCTTGAAGTTATTTGACTTGCTTGATAAAATGGAAATCAAAACTTTCATAAGTGGACCTCTTCCAAACATCGACAGGAGGATAAACAAGTTTAGCCGGCTTCTTCAGCTGAACACATGGCTGTCCAAAGAGTGTTCCCCGAGAGGACTACACTACATTGAGAACTTCTATCTATTCTGGAAACGAGAGGACCTGTTTAAGAGAAATGGCCCCCACCTATGCAGAGGTGGAGTGAGGGTGCTGACAGAGAACCTGCTCCACGCTCTGAGGCATTGGACTGGGCCTGGACAGGGTCCTGAGCAGATAGTTAGAGAAGAGAGGAATGAGAGAAGAATTCCTGCTCCATCAGCCAGAGACCGAGCCAATGTTTCAACATCAAAAGCACCACAACCTCAGCCTCCACCAAAGGATTCATCAGCAGCTGCTCCACCACCACCAGCAAAGGATTCAGCTCCAGCTGCTCCACATTTACCTCCACCGCCTCCAGCAAAGGAACAATCTTCAAAGGCCTTGGACCCATCTGTGACAAGCCCAACAACATCCCTGTCATCGCCCCTGCCTTCACACCAGCCCTGGGTTCCCCCTGCAACATCTACTCCCACTAAAGATTCATCATTCTCCTTCTCATCTCCACTCTCACCCATGGGCCTTCCCAGCCATTTTGAAAGTCTGATCAAATCAGGCATTAAGATGGCTCCACTCACGCCCAATATAGCAAGATCAAGGGCTATGTCAATACCGACTACACCAACAAAAGCCCCACCACCCATCCCCCCTCGCCTCTCACCTGGTCCCAAACTCTCCTCGGCTACAAAAGCCCCACCACCCATCCAACCTCGCCTTTCACCTGGTATCTCCCATAGCTAGGATGCACTGGGTCTCAGCGTTGCCGGGACTTATTGTCACATTAAAAATCAAACCAACCCGGGGCCCTATGTAAAAAGAGCCCCCCCTAGTGCTATTTCTGTAGTCACATCATCACACAGATGGAAAAACAAAATGCGAGTCAGGCCCAATCTGAGAAATGTGATTCATATTCCCTGTGAAAAGATAAAGCCCAGTCCCACTGAAACTAGTCTGAAACTTGCTGTGCTAAATGTCAGATCCTTATGTAACAAATCTCTCTTAATTAATAATTTTATTTCTTCTTATAATCTTGATTTTATGTTTTTAACTGAAACATGGCTTGACAAAAACACAGGAAATGTAGTTCTGATAGAATCTGCTCCACCCAACTTTAAGTTTGAATCTGAAACACGAGAAAACAAAAAAGGGGGTGGAGTCTGTGCTGTCTTTGGAGATGAAATAATTACCCGCAGGTTGTCTTTTGGGGTGTTTTCATCATTTGAGTATGTATCCTTTAAAATGGAGCTAAAACGGTCTCCATCCATTCTCTTCATTGTTTTATACAAGCCTCCCCAGCACTGCCAAAGTGTTATTGATGATTTTACTGAGATGCTTTCAGTCATATGCACAGACTTTGATGGTTTGGTCATTACAGGTGATTTCAATGTGCATGTTGATAATATTTGTGACAGAAACGCTAAAGAGCTTGATGCTGTCCTTGAAACCTTCAGTCTTACTCAGCATGTGAGAGGCCCCACCCACAGCAAAGGACACACTCTAGATCTCATAATTACAAAGGGGGTAAATATTTCAAATGTTAATGTGGTCGATGTTGCTCTGTCTGATCATTTCTGTGTCTTCTTTGACCTGTCTGTTTCTCCCAAACCTCCGGTTGGTCCTGCAGTTGTTCAGAGGAGACACATAAGTGATGGCACAGGTGCACTGTTTATGGAAATGATAAACTTTGAAAATGTCTCATGTTCTAATGTAAATGATTTGTTGAACTCTGTTACATCTAGTGTTTTGAATGTTCTGGACACCATCGCCCCTATAAAGGCTAAAATGGTTAAAAATAAGCAGAAGGCGCCGTGGAGAAATGATGATTGGGTCAGGGCACAGAAAAGGGAGTGCCGCAGGGCCGAACGGAAATGGCGCAAGTCAAAGCTCCAGGTTCAAAAAGAGATTTACAAAGAGAAGCTGAACATGTACAACCTAATCTTATGTAGAACTAGGGAAAGATATTTTTCTGAAATAATTGGAAGCTGCAGTAACAACTCGCGTGTCCTGTTTGCCACAGTAAACAGATTAACAAACCCTCCAGCTCAGCTGCCGTTAGAACTCATTTCCACATCCAAGTGTAATGAGTTTGCATTATTCTTTAATGACAAAGTTCAGGGCATTAAAAATGCTATAAATCCCACAATGCAAAAAATGACCCTAAAACCACCAAGACACTTAGAGCTAACTCACTTTGCACCAGTAACTGACAAAACTGTCCATGAGATCATCACCAGTCTGAGTTCATCTACATGCTGCCTAGATGTGTTACCCACCAGATTTCTAAAGTCTGTGCTGAACAGTTTGTTAGCACCATTCACTCACATAATTAACATGTCGCTTCAATCTGGAACATTCCCAATGTCTTTGAAAACTGCGGTCATAAAGCCTCTCCTAAAGAAGAGCAGTCTTGATGCCGCAGTACTGAGTCATTACCGGCCCATCTCTAATCTATAATTTTGGGGCAAAGTCCTTGAAAAGGTTGTTTACCAACAGCTCACAGATTTCCTCTTAATAAACAACTCATTTGATGTTTTTCAGTCAGGTTTTAGACCTCATCACAGCACTGAGACTGCTCTTGTCAAGGTGACAAATGACATCCGCCTGAACACTGACACGGGCAAAGCCTCAGTCTTAATTCTGTTAGATCTGATGCTGCTTTTGACACTGTCGATCATGGGATCCTCTTACAGAGACTAGAGGTCTGGGTGGGCATCACTGGCACTGCCCTAAACTGGTTAAGGTCCTATCTGGAAGACAGGAAGTACTTTGTTGAAATTGGTAGCTGTGTCTCAGACCACATGACCCTGACCTGTGGAGTGCCCCAAGGGTCAGTCCTGGGTCCCCTTCTGTTCAACCTCTACATGCTGCCGTTAGGTCAGTTGATACGCAGTGAAAATGTGTCCTATCACAATTATGCAGACGACACTCAGATCTATGTTTCACTGTCGGCAGGTGAATCTGGACCAGTAGATTCACTCTGTCACTGCATCCAACAGATCAGTTTGTGGATGCAAAACAACTTTCTCCAGCTGAACTCAGACAAGACTGAAATAATCGTTTTTGGCCCACAGAAACAAAGAGAAAGTGTTAGCGGTCACCTCCAGAGTTTCGCTCTAAAACCTACAAACCAAATTAGAAATCTGGGGGTAATAATGGACTCAGACTTGAACTTTAATAGCCACGTCAAATCAATAACATCAGCAGCTTTTTACCATCTAAAAAACATTGCCAAAATCAAAAATATAGTGTCAAAACCAGATTTAGAGAGACTTATCCACGCGTTTGTCTCCAGTAGATTAGACTACTGTAACGGCCGCTCACTGGTCTCTCCAAACGAGCTGTAAAACAGCTGCAGTACATCCAGAACGCTGCTGCTCGGGTCCTGACCAGAACCAGGAAGTATGATCACATTAGTCCTGTTCTCAGGTCTCTGCACTGCCCCCTGTGGCTCAGAGAAGAGACTTTAAAGCAGCTCTGCTTGTGTACAAGTCTCTCCATGGCCTAGCACCAAAGTACATCTTGGATATGTTAGTGCCATATGAACCATCTCGGACCCTAGGACCTCAGGGACCGGCCTCCTGCTGGTGCCAGAGTCAGGACTAAACATGGGGAATCTGTGTTTCAGTTTTATGCAGCTAAAATCTGGAACAATCTTCCTGAAGATGTGAGACAGTTTCTACTCTGACAATGTTCAAATCTAAGCTAAAAACAGTTTTGTTTAGCTGCGCATATGACTGAAGGGATTTTTTTCTTTGCACTCTTCTCTTTTGTTTGTGATTTTATTAGTTTAGAAAATCAGTTGGATTGATCATTTTTAATTTAGTTAATTTTATTGTATTTCTGTTTCTGTAATTTCTTTGTGATTTGAATGCATTTTTCCTGCTGTGAAGCTTTGAATTGCCTTGTGTATGAAATGTGCTCTACAAATAAACTTGCCTTTCCTTGCCTTAAGGTTAGGGTTAGGGTTAAGGTTAAGGTTAAGGGTTAGGGTTAGGGTTAGGGTTAAGGTTAAGGTTAAGGGTTAGGGTTAGGGTTAGGGTTTGGGTTTGGGTTAAGGTTAAGGTTAGGGTTAGGGTTAGGGTTAAGGTTAGGGTTAGGGTTAAGGTTAAGGTTAGGGTTAGGGTTAGGGTTAGGGTTAGGGTTAAGGTTAAGGGTTAAGGTTAAGGGTTAGGGTTAGGGTTAGGGTTAAGGTTAGGGTTAGGGTTAAGGTTAAGGGTTAGGGTTAGGGTTAAGGGTTAGGGTTAAGGTTAAGGTTAGGGTTAGGGTTAAGGTTAAGGTTAGTGTTAGGGTTAAGGTTAGGGTTAGGGTTAGGGTTAGGGTTAAGGTTAGGGTTAGGGTTAAGGTTAAGGGTTAGGGTTAGGGTTAAGGGTTAGGGTTAAGGTTAAGGTTAGGGTTAGGGTTAGGGTTAAGGTTAGGGTTAAGGGTTAGGGTTAGGGTTAGGGTTAGGGTTAAGGTTAAGGTTAAGGGTTAGGGTTAGGGTTAGGGTTTGGGTTAAGGTTAGGGTTAGGGTTAGGGTTAGGGTTAGGGTTAAGGGTTAAGGTTAAGGTTAGGGTTAGGGTTAGGGTTAGGGTTAGGGTTAGGGTTAAGGTTAGGGTTAGGGTTAGGGTTAAGGTTAAGGTTAGGGTTAGGGTTAGGGTTAGGGTTAGCCATGAGGCTATAACGGGCTATAAGGGAAATGCCGCGGTTAGGGTTAGAGCAGCGCGGTTAGGGTTAGGTTAGGGTTAGGGTTAACCCTAACCCTAACCCTGGCTGGAGAGCAGCTGCGCGGCCATTTGACCGCGCAGCTGCTCTCCAGCCACGGCCTTACATTAATAGTTCCTTTGACCAGATCAAGTATGACATCTTTATCTTTGAGTTCAAAACTCTGTTAGCATCACAGCTAGCCTAGCGCGGCAATTCTCCCTGTTTTGATTGGCAAGTGATCACATGATGCTGTTGAACCAATGGAAAGTCAGGAAACACGGAGCCCACGTGTTGGCTCTTCTCTCAGCCGAGCGGACACGCAGCTGTGCTCACAGTACAATGGAAGGGCATCTGGTCGTATTATCTCTGTTGTCGAATTGTAATGAAGTGAAGCCGCCGATACATTTAAACCAGAATAAAAAAAGTGGATCTCAGAAAAACAATCATATTTCGAGGCTTGTTTTTCAAATCGCAGTCATTTTTCAAACTAATGACAAAAACAAAGCATCAACATATTTTTTCCCGCGACTCGTTTAAAATGACGAAGCTGCATTTTCTGTTTCTCATCTGTTCATTTCCATATTTCCATATTTCAGCTCAGACAAATATGTGAGGAGACAAAAGAGTCTCTGTTTTCTGGTGCGATTTGTGAACAAACGAGAACAAAACCATGAAGTGACCATGAATGTGCTTCTGTCAGACTCTGGTTCTGTCAGACTCTAATGTGCTTCTGTCAGACTCTAATGTGCTTCTGTCAGACTCTAATGTGCTTCTGTCAGACTCTAATGTGCTTCTGTCAGACTCTAATGTGCTTCTGTCAGACTCTAATGTGCTTCTGTCAGACTCTAATGTGCTTCTGTCAGACTCTAATGTGCTTCTGTCAGACTCTAATGTGCTTCTGTCAGACTCTAATGTGCTTCTGTCAGACTCTAATGTGCTTCTGTCAGACTCTAATGTGCTTCTGTCAGACTCTAATGTGCTTCTGTCAGACTCTAATGTGCTTCTGTCAGACTCTAATGTGCTTCTGTCAGACTCTAATGTGCTTCTGTCAGACTCTAATGTGCTTCTGTCAGACTCTGTGGGAGGAAGACGCATTTGGACTGAACAGACTTTGTCGTGTCTCGTCTTATTGTTTTTATAAATAAGCCTTGGCTGTTCTTTTTCTTCTCTCTCTCTCTTCCTCTCTCTCCGTCTTCCTCTCTCCCTCTCTCTTAGTACAGCAGACGTGCAGAAGGTTCTAGTGACTGGACAGGTGGAACGTAGATGTGCAGAAGGTTCTAGTGACTGGACAGGTGGAACGTAGATGTGCAGAAGGTTCTAGTATCTGGACAGGTGGAACGTAGACGTGCAGAAGGTTCTAGTGACTGGACAGGTGGAACGTAGATGTGCAGAAGGTTCTAGTGACTGGACAGGTGGAACGTAGATGTGCAGAAGGTTCTAGTGACTGGACAGGTGGAACGTAGATGTGCAGAAGGTTCTAGTATCTGGACAGGTGGAACGTAGACGTGCAGAAGGTTCTAGTGACTGGACAGGTGGAACGTAGATGTGCAGAAGGTTCTAGTGACTGGACAGGTGGAACGTAGACGTGCAGAAGGTTCTTGTGACTGGACAGGTGGAACGTAGATGTGCAGAAGGTTCTAGTGACTGGACAGGTGGAACGTAGATGTGCAGAAGGTTCTAGTGACTGGACAGGTGGAACGTAGACGTGCAGAAGGTTCTTGTGACTGGACAGGTGGAACGTAGATGTGCAGAAGGTTCTAGTGACTGGACAGGTGGAACGTAGATGTGCAGAAGGTTCTAGTATCTGGACAGGTGCAACGTAGATGTGCAGAAGGTTCTAGTGACTGGACAGATGGAACGTAGATGTGCAGAAGGTTCTTGTGACTGGACAGATGGAACGTAGATGTGCAGAAGGTTCTTGTGACTGGACAGATGGAACGTAGACGTGCAGAAGGTTCTAGTGACTGGACAGATGGAACGTAGATGTGCAGAAGGTTCTTGTGACTGGACAGATGGAACGTAGATGTGCAGAAGGTTCTTGTGACTGGACAGATGGAACGTAGACGTGCAGAAGGTTCTAGAGGCGTTTCACAAAAGGACATCTCTCGAGGGGAAAAGGCTGTGTTTATTCTGGGATCTGAAAGAAGGCTGATGTTTCCCATAATGCACTGGGTCGGCGGAGGTGATGGTTGCCATGGCGTCTCCGGGGGCAACAGAGGAAGAAGCTGTGGTTTCCTTTCATCACCAACAGCAGCGGTCACACTGTCCAGTCACTGCATTTCCCAGCATGCCTTTGGGCTGTGCAGTTCATGAAGGCGTTTGATTACAGCGGTAGTTCCCTCTGCTGCCAGTAGGTGAGCGCTAACACACATCCTGACGAGGGAACGCCTGCCATCGTTTCAAGATCTAAAATAATCGTTTTTCATTCAAAACATTCAGGATTCAGTTATTTTGAGTTATTGATCCTCAAACACGTGAAACTCCTTTAACTGTGATGTGTGTCACGTGATCACTTCACACAGTTAACTCTCCACAGGTTCTTAGCCTCATTTATCATGAGGCCAGTTTCGCTTCAGTCACAAAATCCTCTGTAAATGTGTCAAATCAAATCAAATCAATTTATTTTTGTAAGGCCCAAAATCACAACAACAGTTGCCTCTGAGGGCCACAGGGAGAAATGAATCAACAATGTCTGTGGTGGCGAGGGACGATGTCCCAGGGTCCTCTGTCCTTAGACTCTCCTTCTCGGCCAGGAAAAACTACAAAAAAAAAACCTCTTTGGGAAAAAAGCGTAGAAACCTGTGTTAGTTCCAGTGAAGGAGAGATCCCACTCTCACAGACACGAGGGAGACTGGAGCTGGAGCCACTCTTCAGGCAGATGAGGGACCGTCCACACAGGGCAGGGACACTTCACCAGGAGAGGGACATCTGGGTCCACAGGTCCTCAGAAGTGAGAGAAAGAAAAAGAAGGCGGTGAACAGTTTGCAAGTGGAATCAAAAAATAAATATTGTTTGATAGCATAAGTAGTCAGAAGAAGAAGAGGATAGAGCTCAAGCTGTCATACTTCCCCCAGCACAGTTACTCCTAGGGCAGCGTAGCTGAAGCTGTGGGTTTATCTTTCTGTTCCTAACTACTCTGACCGTAAGCGATTTCGAAGAGGAACGTTTTAAGCCTGGACTTAAATGAAGAGACTGTGTCAGCATATTTAACATGGGTCGGGAGCTGATTCTATAACACAGGAGCTTGGTAGCTAAACGCTCTACCTCCTACAGTACTTTTAGAGACTCTTGGCACCACCAGAAGGCCGGCATTCTGAGAGCGAAGAGCTCTGTTTGGATGATATGGTTCTATAGCATCTTTGAGGTGGGAGGGGCCATGTCATTTATGGCTTTGTAGGTCAAGAGTAGAATTTTGAATTTGATTCTAAACTCGACGGGGAGCCAGTGAAGAGACTCCAGCACCGGCGTAATGTGCTCTCTTCTTTTTGTTCCTGTTAGTAATCTTGCTGCTGCATTTTGAACCAGTTGAAAGCTTTTTATGGAGCTTTTAGGACACGCTGCAAGCAGGGAGTTACAGTAGTCTAATCTAGTCGTTACAAATGCATGGATAAGTTTTTCGGCATCACTTTTAGGCAGGATTCTTCTGATTTTGGCTCTTGTTGCGCAAATGGAAATAGGCTGTTTTACAAGCTTGATTTATATGAGCTTTAAATGAGAGCTCCTGGTCCAATAAGACTCCAAGGTTTCTTACAGTAGAACTGGAGGCTACACTGACATTGTCCAGTGTGACTATCTGCTCAGATAGAGCATCTCGTACATGTTTAGGACCAGCACAATGACCTTCAGCACAATGACCTCCAGCACAATGACCTTCAGCACAATGACCTCCAGCACAATGACCTTCAGCACAATGACCTCCAGCACAATGACCTCCAGCACAATGACCTCCAGCACAATGACCTCCAGCACAATGACCTCCAGCACAATGACCTTCAGCACAATGACCTCCAGCACAATGACCTCCAGCACAATGACCTCCAGCACAATGACCTCCAGCACAATGACCTCCAGCACAATGACCTTCAGCACAATGACCTCCAGCACAATGACCTCCAGCACAATGACCTCCAGCACAATGACCTCCAGCACAATGACCTCGGTTTTTTCAGGGTTAAGAAGCAGGTAGTTTAGTGTCATCCAGGTTTTTATCTCCTTCACACAAGCACTAAGTCTGAACTTGATCGCTCTGATCAGGTTTCATTGATAAATACAGCTGAGTGTCGTCTGCAGAGCAGTGGAAGTTAATGCCATGTGACCTGATCATGTGACCTAATGGCATCATGTAAAGAGTAAACAGAATTGGACCGAGTACTGAACCCTGTGGCACGCCGTAAATTACTTTAGAGCAGGTGAGGAGCTCTGGTTTACATGAACAAATTGGTATCAGATAAATAGGATTTAAACCAGCTGAGGGCGGGGCCTCTGAGGGCGGGGCCTCCAACACCTACATCACATTCTAACCTCTGCAGTAGAATGTTGTGGTCGATGGTCAAACGCTGAGGTCCAATAGAACCAGGAGTGAGACCAGTCCATCGTCAGCGGCTAATAACAAATCATTTGTGACTTTAACTAGTGCAGTTTCAGTGCTGTGGTGGGCTCTGAACCCTGCTGTGGTGGGCTCTGGACCCTGCTGTGGTGGGCTCTGGACCCTGCTGTGGTGGGCTCTGAACCCTGCTGTGGTGGGCTCTGAACCCTGCTGTGGTGGGCTCTGAACCCTGCTGTGGTGGGCTCTGAACCCTGCTGTGGTGGGCTCTGAACCCTGCTGTGGTGGGCTCTGAACCCTGCTGTGGTGGTCTCTGAACCCTGCTGTGGTGGGCTCTGAACCCTGCTGTGGTGGGCTCTGAACCCTGCTGTGGTGGGCTCTGGACCCTGCTGTGGTGGGCTCTGAACCCTGCTGTGGTGGGCTCTGGACCCTGCTGTGGTGGGCTCTGGACCCTGCTGTGGTGGGCTCTGGACCCTGCTGTGGTGGGCTCTGAACCCTGCTGTGGTGGGCTCTGAACCCTGCTGTGGTGGGCTCTGAACCCTGCTGTGGTGGGCTCTGAACCCTGCTGTGGTGGGCTCTGAACCCTGCTGTGGTGGGCTCTGAACCCTGCTGTGGTGGTCTCTGAACCCTGCTGTGGTGGGCTCTGAACCCTGCTGTGGTGGGCTCTGAACCCTGCTGTGGTGGGCTCTGGACCCTGCTGTGATGGGCTCTGAACCATGCTGTGGTGGGCTCTGAACCCTGCTGTGGTGGGCTCTGAACCCTGCTGTGGTGGTCTCTGAACCCTGCTGTGGTGGGCTCTGAACCCTGCTGTGGTGGGCTCTGAACCCTGCTGTGGTGGGCTCTGGACCCTGCTGTGATGGGCTCTGAACCATGCTGTGGTGGGCTCTGAACACTGCTGTAGGGGGCGACAAAGCTGTTTTACTACAACTTGTTCAAGGATTTTCGAGACAAAGGGAAGATTATAAATAGGTCTGTAGTTTACCAATAGGTCGGGATCTAGATTAGGCTTTTTCAGAAGAGGTTTAATGACTGCATGTTTGAAGGACTGTGGAACATAAACACTTTCTACTGAAGTATTTATTATATTCAGAATAGGGTCTATAATTAGGGGAGAATGTCTTTGAGGAGCTTGGAATGGGGTCTAGGACACAAGTTGAGCTTTTAGAGGACATAAGGCTGAAGTTATCTCTCTTAATCAACAGCTGTGAACCTTTCTAAGTTTACAGCTGGATTTATATGGGACGTTAGATTTACAGCTTGGGCTAGTTCAGGGCTAATAGCGGGGGTAATTTCATCTAATTTATCTCTGATTGTTTTTATTTTATTGTTAAAAAATAGGAGGAAATCATCAGAGCTGAGTGTAGCTGGGATTGAGGGCTCTACTGCTGTGACAGTTTGTTACCATGGTTACAGCGCTGAAAAGGAATTTAGTGTTACTTTTGTTGACTTTTATTAGATTTGAATAATATCTGGTTTGGGCCTCACACAGAGCCTGCTTATAGGACAGCAGGCAACTTTTCCATGCTTTTAGGGATTCTTCTGTGAGAGAGCGACGAAATAATCCCTCTAACTTTCTAACTCTTTGTTTATGTGAACGCAGTTCTTGGTTGTACCATGAGGAGGCGCTTTGGCCTAATGACCTTCTGTTTTAACGGCGCGACAACGTCAAGAGCAGACTTCAGAGAATTCATGGTCAAGTCGACACATTGATCACATAAACTGGGACTAAAGCTGTTCTCAGCAGGATCACATGACATGATCACATGACAGGATCACATGACATGATCACATGACATGATCACATGACATGATCACGTGACGCGATCACATGACATGATCACATGACATGATCACATGACATGATCACATGACATGATCACATGACGTGATCACATGACATGTCACTGAATATTGGTTCTATTATTTCTTTGAATTTTGAGATAGATTTTTCAGATATTGTTCTTTTCATTATAACTTTATTTTGTGGGACTGGATGATCTTTAAGAATAAACTGAAATGTAATTAGGAAATGATCTGACAATATAGGGTTTTGAGGGAGGACAATGAGGTCACTAATCTCTGTTCCATACGTTAGGACAAGATCCAGAGTGTTCTTGTGAGTGTGAGTCGGTTTATTTACATTCTGAGTGAAACCAATGCTGTCTAACAAGGCGCTGAAGGCATTACTGAGAGCGTCATCACTCATGTTCACGTGGATATTAAAGTCTCCAACTATAACTATTTTATCCCAGGCTAACACTAAGTTTGATATAAAGTCAGAAAACTGTTAAAAACTTGGTAGAAAACTATGAACAAAACTCATTTTTGTTTTTTCATATTTGGACACCCTCTCCTCCCCTCTCCCTCTCCTCTCCTCTCCTCTCCACTCCTCTCCTCTCCTCTCCTCTCCCTCTCCTCACCCTCTCCTCATCCTCTCCTCACCCTCTCCTCTCCCTCTCCCTCTCCTCTCCTCTCCTCTCCTCTCTCCCTCTCCTCTCCTCACCCTCTCCTCTCCCTCTCCTCCCTCTCCCTCTCTCTCCTCTCCTCTCTCCTCACCCTCTCCTCTCCCTCCTCCTCTCCCTCTCCTCACCCTCTCCTCACCCTCTCCTCTCCCTTTCCTCTCTCCTCTCCTCACCCTCTCCTCTCTCCTCACCCTCTCCTCTCCCTCTCCTCTCTCTCTCCTCACCCTCTCCCTCTCCTCACCCTCTCCTCCCCTCTCCTCACCCTCTCCTCTCTCCTCACCCTCTCCTCTCCCTCTCTCCTCTCCCTCTCCTCACCCTCTCCTCACCCTCTCCTCTCCCTTTCCTCTCTCCTCTCCTCACCCTCTCCTCTCTCCTCACCCTCTCCTCTCCCTCTCCTCTCTCCTCTCCTCACCCTCTCCTCACCCTCTCCTCACCCTCTCCCTCTCCCTCTCCTCTCCACTCCTCTCCTCTCCTCTCCTCTCCCTCTCCTCACCCTCTCCTCATCCTCTCCTCACCCTCTCCTCTCCCTCTCCCTCTCCTCTCCTCTCCTCTCCTCTCTCCCTCTCCTCTCCTCACCCTCTCCTCTCCCTCTCCCTCTCCTCTCTCCTCTCCTCTCTCCTCTCTCCTCTCCTCTCTCCTCTCCTCTCTCCTCTCCTCTCCCTCTCCTCACCCTCCCTCACCCTCTCCTCCTCCTCTCTCCCTCTCCTCTCCTCACCCTCTCCTCACCCTCTCCTCTCCTCTCTCCTCTCCTCTCCTCTCTCCCTCTCCTCTCCTCACCCTCTCCTCACCCTCTCCTCTCCTCACCCTCTCCTCTCCTCTCTCCTCTCCTCTCCTCTCCTCTCTCCTCTCTCCTCTCCTCTCCTCTCTCCCTCTCCTCTCCTCACCCTCTCCTCACCCTCTCCTCTCCCTCTCCTCACCTCTCCCTCTCCTCTCCTCTCTCCTCTCCTCTCCTCTCCTCTCCTCTCCCTCTCCTCTCCCTCTCCTCACCCTCTCCCTCTCCTCTCCTCACCCTCTCCTCTCTCCTCTCCTCTCTCCTCTCCTCTCCTCTCCTCTCCTCACCCTCTCCTCTCCTCACCCTCTCCTCTCCCTCTCCCTCTCCTCTCCTCTTTCCTCTCCTCTCTCCTCTCCTCTCCTCTCCTCACCCTCTCCTCTCCTCACCCTCTCCTCTCCTCACCCTCTCCTCTCCTCTCTCCTCTCCTCTCTCCTCTCCTCTCTCCTCTCCTCTCTCCTCTCCTCTCCTCTCCCTCTCCTCACCTTCTCCTCTCCTCTCCTCACCCTCTCCTCTCTCCTCTCCTCTCCCTCTCCTCACCCTCTCCTCACCCTCTCCTCTCCCTCTCCCTCTCCTCTCCTCTCCTCTCCTCTCTCCTCTCCTCTCCTCTCCCTCTCTCCTCTCCTCTCTCCTCTCCTCTCCTCTCCCTCTCTCCTCTCCTCTCTCCTCTCCTCTCCTCTCTCCTCTCCTCTCTCCTCTCCTCTCCCTCTCCTCACCCTCTCCTCACCCTCTCCTCTCCCTCTCCCTCTCCTCTCCTCTCTCCTCTCTCCTCTCTCCTCTCTCCTCTCCTCTCACCTCTCCTCTCCCTCTCCCTCTCCTCTCCTCTCCTCTCTCCCTCTCCTCTCCTCACCCTCTCCTCACCCTCTCCTCTCCCTCTCCCTCTCCCTCTCCTCTCTCCTCTCCTCTCCCTCTCCCTCTCCTCTCCTCTCTCCTCTCCTCACCCTCTCCCTCTCCTCTCCTCTCCTCTCTCCTCTCCTCTCCTCTCCCTCTCCTCTCCCTCTCCTCACCCTCTCCCTCTCCTCTCCTCTCCCTCTCCTCACCCTCTCCTCTCTCCTCTCCTCTCCCTCTCCTCACCCTCTCCTCACCCTCTCCTCTCCTCTCCCTCTCCTCTCCCTCTCCTCACCCTCTCCCTCTCCTCTCCTCTCTCCTCTCCTCTCCTCTCCTCTCTCCTCTCCTCTCCCTCTCCTCACCCTCTCCTCACCCTCTCCTCTCCCTCTCCCTCTCCTCTCCTCTCTCCTCTCCTCTCTCCTCTCCTCTCCTCTCCTCACCCTCTCCTCACCCTCTCCTCACCCTCTCCTCTCCCTCTCCCTCTCCTCTCCTCTCTCCTCTCCTCTCCTCTCCTCACCCTCTCCTCTCCTCACCCTCTCCTCTCCTCACCCTCTCCTCT
Source organism: Eucyclogobius newberryi (assembly GCF_026437365.1). Classification (NCBI taxonomy): domain Eukaryota; kingdom Metazoa; phylum Chordata; class Actinopteri; order Gobiiformes; family Gobiidae; genus Eucyclogobius; species Eucyclogobius newberryi. The sequence continues at coordinate 5,542 of NW_027316304.1, read as the reverse complement.
CCCTCTCCTCTCCTCTCTCCTCTCCTCTCTCCTCTCCTCTCCTCTCCTCACCCTCTCCTCTCCTCACCCTCTCCTCTCCTCACCCTCTCCTCTCCCTCTCCTCTCCTCTCTCCTCTCCTCTCTCCTCTCCTCTCCTCTCCTCACCCTCTCCTCTCCTCACCCTCTCCTCTCCCTCTCCGTCTCCTCTCCTCTCCTCTCCCTCTCCTCTCCTCTCCTCTCTCCTCTCCTCTCTCCTCTCCTCTCTCCTCTCCTCTCCTCTCCTCTCTCCTCTCCTCTCTCCTCTCCTCTCTCCTCTCCTCTCCTCTCTCCTCTCCTCTCCTCTCTCCTCTCCTCTCCTCTCCTCTCTCCTCTCCTCTCCTCTCCTCTCCTCTCCTCTCCTCTCCTCTCCGTCTCCTCTCCTCTCCTCACCCTCTCCTCTCTCCTCTCCTCTCTCCTCTCCTCTCCTCTCCCTCTCCTCTCCTCTCCTCTCCTCTCCTCTCCCTCTCCTCTCTCCTCTCCTCTCCCTCTCCTCTCCTCTCCTCTCCTCTCCTCTCCTCTCTCCTCTCCTCTCCTCTCCTCTCCTCTCTCCTCTCCTCTCCCTCTCCTCTCCTCTCCTCTCCTCACCCTCTCCTCTCCTCACCCTCTCCTCACCCTCTCCTCTCCCTCTCCTCTCCTCTCTCCTCTCCTCTCCCTCTCCTCTCCTCACCCTCTCCTCTCCTCACCCTCTCCTCTCCCTCTCCTCTCCTCTCCTCACCCTCTCCTCTCTCCTCTCCTCTCTCCTCTCCTCTCCTCTCCTCTCCCTCTCCTCTCCTCTCCTCTCCCTCTCCTCTCTCCTCTCCTCTCCTCTCCTCTCCCTCTCCTCTCCTCTCCTCTCCTCTCCTCTCTCCTCTCCTCTCCTCTCCTCTCCCTCTCCTCTCCCTCTCCTCTCCTCTCCTCTCCTCTCTCCTCTCCTCTCCTCTCTCCTCTCCTCTCCCTCTCCTCTCCTCTCCTCTCCTCTCCTCACCCTCTCCTCTCCTCACCCTCTCCTCACCCTCTTCCTCTCCCTCTCCTCTCCTCTCTCCTCTCCTCTCTCCTCTCCTCTCCTCTCCTCACCCTCTCCTCTCCTCACCCTCTCCTCTCCCTCTCCTCTCCTCTCCTCTCTCCTCTCTCCTCTCCTCTCCTCTCCTCTCCTCTCCTCTCTCCTCTCCTCTCCTCTCCTCTCCTCTCCCTCTCCTCTCCTCTCCCTCTCCTCTCCTCTCCCTCTCCTCTCCTCTCCTCTCTCCTCACCCTCTCCTCTCCCTCTCTCCTCTCCCTCTCCTCACCCTCTCCTCACCCTCTCCTCTCCCTTTCCTCTCTCCTCTCCTCACCCTCTCCTCTCTCCTCACCCTCTCCTCCCTCTCCTCTCTCCTCTCCTCACCCTCTCCCTCTCCTCGACCCTCTCCTCCCCTCTCCTCACCCTCTCCTCTCTCCTCACCCTCTCCTCTCCCTCTCTCCTCTCCCTCTCCTCACCCTCTCCTCACCCTCTCCTCTCCCTTTCCTCTCTCCTCTCCTCACCCTCTCCTCTCTCCTCACCCTCTCCTCTCCCTCTCCTCTCTCCTCTCCTCACCCTCTCCTCACCCTCTCCTCACCCTCTCCCTCTCCCTCTCCTCTCCACTCCTCTCCTCTCCTCTCCTCTCCCTCTCCTCACCCTCTCCTCATCCTCTCCTCACCCTCTCCTCTCCCTCTCCCTCTCCTCTCCTCTCCTCTCCTCTCTCCCTCTCCTCTCCTCACCCTCTCCTCTCCCTCTCCCTCTCCTCTCTCCTCTCCTCTCTCCTCTCTCCTCTCCTCTCTCCTCTCCTCTCTCCTCTCCTCTCCCTCTCCTCACCCTCTCCTCACCCTCTCCTCTCCTCTCTCCCTCTCCTCTCCTCACCCTCTCCTCACCCTCTCCTCTCCTCTCTCCTCTCCTCTCCTCTCTCCCTCTCCTCTCCTCACCCTCCCTCACCCTCTCCTCTCCTCACCCTCTCCTCTCCTCTCTCTCTCCTCCTCTCCTCTCTCCTCTCTCTCTCTCTCCTCTCCTCTCCTCTCCTCTCCTCTCCTCACCCTCCTCTCCCTCTCCTCACCCTCTCCTCTCCACTCCTCTCTCCCTCCTCTCCTCTCCTCTCCTCTCCTCTCCCTCTCCTCACCCTCCCCTCTCCTCTCCTCACCCTCTCCTCTCCTCTCCCTCTCCTCTCCTCTCCTCTCCTCTCCTCTCCCTCTCCTCCTCACCCTCTCCTCTCCCCTCCCTCTCCTCTCCTCACCCTCTCCTCTCTCCTCTCCTCTCCTCTCCTCACCTCTCCTCTCCTCACCCTCTCCTCTCCTCACCCTCTCCTCTCCTCTCCTCTCCTCTCTCCTCTCCTCTCTCCTCTCCTCTCCTCTCCTCTCCCCTCTCCTCACCCTCTCCTCTCCCTCTCCTCACCCTCTCCTCTCCTCTCTCTCCTCCTCACCCTCCACCCTCTCCTCTCCTCTCCTCTCCTCTCCTCTCTCCTCTCCTCTCCTCTCCCTCTCTCCTCTCCTCTCTCCTCTCCTCTCCTCTCCCTCTCTCCTCTCCTCTCTCCTCTCCTCTCCTCTCTCCTCTCCTCTCCCTCTCCTCTCCCTCCTCACCCTCTCCTCACCCTCACCTCCCCTCTCCTCACCTCTCCTCTCCTCTCCTCTCCTCTCCTCACCTCTCCTCTCCTCACCCTCTCCTCCTCACCCTCTCCTCTCCCTCTCTCCTCTCCTCTCTCCTCTCTCCTCTCCTCTCTCCTCCCTCTCCTCTCCTCACCCTCTCCTCTCCTCACCCTCTCCTCTCCCTCTCCTCTCCTCTCTCCCTCTCTCCTCTCCTCTCCTCTCCTCTCCCTCACCTCTCCTCACCCTCTCCTCTCCTCACCCTCTCCTCTCCTCTCCTCCTCCTCTCCTCTCCCTCTCTCTCTCCCTCTCCTCTCCTCTCACCCACTCTCTCTCCTCTCCTCTCTCCTCTCCTCTCTCCTCTCCTCTCCTCTCTCATCCACTCCTCCTCCTCCTCACCCTCTCCTCTCCTCTCTCCTCTCCTCTCCTCTCCTCACCTCTCCTCTCCTCTCCTCACCCTCT
>NW_027316303.1:0-30724 GCF_026437365.1 Eucyclogobius newberryi | reverse complement strand
TCCTCAGTCTCACGTCTCTGAGCTTCTCTTGTGTCCTCAGTCTCACGTCTCTGAGCTTCTCTTGTGTCCTCAGTCTCACGTCTCTGAGCTTCTCTTGTGTCCTCAGTCTCACGTCTCTGAGCTTCTCTTGTGTCCTCAGTCTCACGTCTCTGAGCTTCTCTTGTGTCCTCAGTCTCACGTCTCTGAGCTTCTCTTGTGTCCTCAGTCTCACGTCTCTGAGCTTCTCTTGTGTCCTCAGTCTCACGTCTCTGAGCTTCTCGTCTCTGAGCTTCTCTTGTGTCCTCAGTCTCACGTCTCTGAGCTTCTCTTGTGTCCTCAGTCTCACGTCTCTGAGCTTCTCTTGTGTCCTCAGTCTCACGTCTCTGAGCTTCTCTTGTGTCCTCAGTCTCACGTCTCTGAGCTTCTCTTGTGTCCTCAGTCTCACGTCTCTGAGCTTCTCTTGTGTCCTCAGTCTCACGTCTCTGAGCTTCTCTTGTGTCCTCAGTCTCACGTCTCTGAGCTTCTCTTGTGTCCTCAGTCTCACGTCTCTGAGCTTCTCTTGTGTCCTCAGTCTCACGTCTCTGAGCTTCTCTTGTGTCCTCAGTCTCACGTCTCTGAGCTTCTCTTGTGTCCTCAGTCTCACGTCTCTGAGCCTCTCTTGTGTCCTCAGTCTCACGTCTCTGAGCTTCTCTTGTGTCCTCAGTCTCACGTCTCTGAGCTTCTCTTGTGTCCTCAGTCTCACGTCTCTGAGCTTCTCTTGTGTCCTCAGTCTCACGTCTCTGAGCTTCTCTTGTGTCCTCAGTCTCACGTCTCTGAGCTTCTCTTGTGTCCTCAGTCTCACGTCTCTGAGCTTCTCTTGTGTCCTCAGTCTCACGTCTCTGAGCTTCTCTTGTGTCCTCAGTCTCACGTCTCTGAGCTTCTCTTGTGTCCTCAGTCTCACGTCTCTGAGCTTCTCTTGTTGTGTCCTCAGTCTCACGTCTCTGAGCTTCTCTTGTGTCCTCAGTCTCACGTCTCTGAGCTTCTCTTGTGTCCTCAGTCTCACGTCTCTGAGCTTCTCTTGTGTCCTCAGTCTCACGTCTCTGAGCTTCTCTTGTGTCCTCAGTCTCACGTCTCTGAGCTTCTCTTGTGTCCTCAGTCTCACGTCTCTGAGCTTCTCTTGTGTCCTCAGTCTCACGTCTCTGAGCTTCTCTTGTGTCCTCAGTCTCACGTCTCTGAGCTTCTCTTGTGTCCTCAGTCTCACGTCTCTGAGCTTCTCTTGTGTCCTCAGTCTCACGTCTCTGAGCTTCTCTTGTGTCCTCAGTCTCACGTCTCTGAGCTTCTCTTGTGTCCTCAGTCTCACGTCTCTGAGCTTCTCTTGTGTCCTCAGTCTCACGTCTCTGAGCTTCTCTTGTGTCCTCAGTCTCACGTCTCTGAGCTTCTCTTGTGTCCTCAGTCTCACGTCTCTGAGCTTCTCTTGTGTCCTCAGTCTCACGTCTCTGAGCTTCTCTTGTGTCCTCAGTCTCACGTCTCTGAGCTTCTCTTGTGTCCTCAGTCTCACGTCTCTGAGCTTCTCTTGTGTCCTCAGTCTCACGTCTCTGAGCTTCTCTTGTGTCCTCAGTCTCACGTCTCTGAGCTTCTCTTGTGTCCTCAGTCTCACGTCTCTGAGCTTCTCTTGTGTCCTCAGTCTCACGTCTCTGAGCTTCTCTTGTGTCCTCAGTCTCACGTCTCTGAGCTTCTCTTGTGTCCTCAGTCTCACGTCTCTGAGCTTCTCTTGTGTCCTCAGTCTCACGTCTCTGAGCTTCTCTTGTGTCCTCAGTCTCACGTCTCTGAGCTTCTCTTGTGTCCTCAGTCTCACGTCTCTGAGCTTCTCTTGTGTCCTCAGTCTCACGTCTCTGAGCTTCTCTTGTGTCCTCAGTCTCACGTCTCTGAGCTTCTCTTGTGTCCTCAGTCTCACGTCTCTGAGCTTCTCTTGTGTCCTCAGTCTCACGTCTCTGAGCTTCTCTTGTGTCCTCAGTCTCACGTCTCTGAGCTTCTCTTGTGTCCTCAGTCTCACGTCTCTGAGCTTCTCTTGTGTCCTCAGTCTCACGTCTCTGAGCTTCTCTTGTGTCCTCAGTCTCACGTCTCTGAGCTTCTCTTGTGTCCTCAGTCTCACGTCTCTGAGCTTCTCTTGTGTCCTCAGTCTCACGTCTCTGAGCTTCTCTTGTGTCCTCAGTCTCACGTCTCTGAGCTTCTCTTGTGTCCTCAGTCTCACGTCTCTGAGCTTCTCTTGTGTCCTCAGTCTCACGTCTCTGAGCTTCTCTTGTGTCCTCAGTCTCACGTCTCTGAGCTTCTCTTGTGTCCTCAGTCTCACGTCTCTGAGCTTCTCTTGTGTCCTCAGTCTCACGTCTCTGAGCTTCTCTTGTGTCCTCAGTCTCACGTCTCTGAGCTTCTCTTGTGTCCTCAGTCTCACGTCTCTGAGCTTCTCTTGTGTCCTCAGTCTCACGTCTCTGAGCTTCTCTTGTGTCCTCAGTCTCACGTCTCTGAGCTTCTCTTGTGTCCTCAGTCTCACGTCTCTGAGCTTCTCTTGTGTCCTCAGTCTCACGTCTCTGAGCTTCTCTTGTGTCCTCAGTCTCACGTCTCTGAGCTTCTCTTGTGTCCTCAGTCTCACGTCTCTGAGCTTCTCTTGTGTCCTCAGTCTCACGTCTCTGAGCTTCTCTTGTGTCCTCAGTCTCACGTCTCTGAGCTTCTCTTGTGTCCTCAGTCTCACGTCTCTGAGCTTCTCTTGTGTCCTCAGTCTCACGTCTCTGAGCTTCTCTTGTGTCCTCAGTCTCACGTCTCTGAGCTTCTCTTGTGTCCTCAGTCTCACGTCTCTGAGCTTCTCTTGTGTCCTCAGTCTCACGTCTCTGAGCTTCTCTTGTGTCCTCAGTCTCACGTCTCTGAGCTTCTCTTGTGTCCTCAGTCTCACGTCTCTGAGCTTCTCTTGTGTCCTCAGTCTCACGTCTCTGAGCTTCTCTTGTGTCCTCAGTCTCACGTCTCTGAGCTTCTCTTGTGTCCTCAGTCTCACGTCTCTGAGCTTCTCTTGTGTCCTCAGTCTCACGTCTCTGAGCTTCTCTTGTGTCCTCAGTCTCACGTCTCTGAGCTTCTCTTGTGTCCTCAGTCTCACGTCTCTGAGCTTCTCTTGTGTCCTCAGTCTCACGTCTCTGAGCTTCTCTTGTGTCCTCAGTCTCACGTCTCTGAGCTTCTCTTGTGTCCTCAGTCTCACGTCTCTGAGCTTCTCTTGTGTCCTCAGTCTCACGTCTCTGAGCTTCTCTTGTGTCCTCAGTCTCACGTCTCTGAGCTTCTCTTGTGTCCTCAGTCTCACGTCTCTGAGCTTCTCTTGTGTCCTCAGTCTCACGTCTCTGAGCTTCTCTTGTGTCCTCAGTCTCACGTCTCTGAGCTTCTCTTGTGTCCTCAGTCTCACGTCTCTGAGCTTCTCTTGTGTCCTCAGTCTCACGTCTCTGAGCTTCTCTTGTGTCCTCAGTCTCACGTCTCTGAGCTTCTCTTGTGTCCTCAGTCTCACGTCTCTGAGCTTCTCTTGTGTCCTCAGTCTCACGTCTCTGAGCTTCTCTTGTGTCCTCAGTCTCACGTCTCTGAGCTTCTCTTGTGTCCTCAGTCTCACGTCTCTGAGCTTCTCTTGTGTCCTCAGTCTCACGTCTCTGAGCTTCTCTTGTGTCCTCAGTCTCACGTCTCTGAGCTTCTCTCTTGTGTCCTCAGTCTCACGTCTCTGAGCTTCTCTTGTGTCCTCAGTCTCACGTCTCTGAGCTTCTCTTGTGTCCTCAGTCTCACGTCTCTGAGCTTCTCTTGTGTCCTCAGTCTCACGTCTCTGAGCTTCTCTTGTGTCCTCAGTCTCACGTCTCTGAGCTTCTCTTGTGTCCTCAGTCTCACGTCTCTGAGCTTCTCTTGTGTCCTCAGTCTCACGTCTCTGAGCTTCTCTTGTGTCCTCAGTCTCACGTCTCTGAGCTTCTCTTGTGTCCTCAGTCTCACGTCTCTGAGCTTCTCTTGTGTCCTCAGTCTCACGTCTCTGAGCTTCTCTTGTGTCCTCAGTCTCACGTCTCTGAGCTTCTCTTGTGTCCTCAGTCTCACGTCTCTGAGCTTCTCTTGTGTCCTCAGTCTCACGTCTCTGAGCTTCTCTTGTGTCCTCAGTCTCACGTCTCTGAGCTTCTCTTGTGTCCTCAGTCTCACGTCTCTGAGCTTCTCTTGTGTCCTCAGTCTCACGTCTCTGAGCTTCTCTTGTGTCCTCAGTCTCACGTCTCTGAGCTTCTCTTGTGTCCTCAGTCTCACGTCTCTGAGCTTCTCTTGTGTCCTCAGTCTCACGTCTCTGAGCTTCTCTTGTGTCCTCAGTCTCACGTCTCTGAGCTTCTCTTGTGTCCTCAGTCTCACGTCTCTGAGCTTCTCTTGTGTCCTCAGTCTCACGTCTCTGAGCTTCTCTTGTGTCCTCAGTCTCACGTCTCTGAGCTTCTCTTGTGTCCTCAGTCTCACGTCTCTGAGCTTCTCTTGTGTCCTCAGTCTCACGTCTCTGAGCTTCTCTTGTGTCCTCAGTCTCACGTCTCTGAGCTTCTCTTGTGTCCTCAGTCTCACGTCTCTGAGCTTCTCTTGTGTCCTCAGTCTCACGTCTCTGAGCTTCTCTTGTGTCCTCAGTCTCACGTCTCTGAGCTTCTCTTGTGTCCTCAGTCTCACGTCTCTGAGCTTCTCTTGTGTCCTCAGTCTCACGTCTCTGAGCTTCTCTTGTGTCCTCAGTCTCACGTCTCTGAGCTTCTCTTGTGTCCTCAGTCTCACGTCTCTGAGCTTCTCTTGTGTCCTCAGTCTCACGTCTCTGAGCTTCTCTTGTGTCCTCAGTCTCACGTCTCTGAGCTTCTCTTGTGTCCTCAGTCTCACGTCTCTGAGCTTCTCTTGTGTCCTCAGTCTCACGTCTCTGAGCTTCTCTTGTGTCCTCAGTCTCACGTCTCTGAGCTTCTCTTGTGTCCTCAGTCTCACGTCTCTGAGCTTCTCTTGTGTCCTCAGTCTCACGTCTCTGAGCTTCTCTTGTGTCCTCAGTCTCACGTCTCTGAGCTTCTCTTGTGTCCTCAGTCTCACGTCTCTGAGCTTCTCTTGTGTCCTCAGTCTCACGTCTCTGAGCTTCTCTTGTGTCCTCAGTCTCACGTCTCTGAGCTTCTCTTGTGTCCTCAGTCTCACGTCTCTGAGCTTCTCTTGTGTCCTCAGTCTCACGTCTCTGAGCTTCTCTTGTGTCCTCAGTCTCACGTCTCTGAGCTTCTCTTGTGTCCTCAGTCTCACGTCTCTGAGCTTCTCTTGTGTCCTCAGTCTCACGTCTCTGAGCTTCTCTTGTGTCCTCAGTCTCACGTCTCTGAGCTTCTCTTGTGTCCTCAGTCTCACGTCTCTGAGCTTCTCTTGTGTCCTCAGTCTCACGTCTCTGAGCTTCTCTTGTGTCCTCAGTCTCACGTCTCTGAGCTTCTCTTGTGTCCTCAGTCTCACGTCTCTGAGCTTCTCTTGTGTCCTCAGTCTCACGTCTCTGAGCTTCTCTTGTGTCCTCAGTCTCACGTCTCTGAGCTTCTCTTGTGTCCTCAGTCTCACGTCTCTGAGCTTCTCTTGTGTCCTCAGTCTCACGTCTCTGAGCTTCTCTTGTGTCCTCAGTCTCACGTCTCTGAGCTTCTCTTGTGTCCTCAGTCTCACGTCTCTGAGCTTCTCTTGTGTCCTCAGTCTCACGTCTCTGAGCTTCTCTTGTGTCCTCAGTCTCACGTCTCTGAGCTTCTCTTGTGTCCTCAGTCTCACGTCTCTGAGCTTCTCTTGTGTCCTCAGTCTCACGTCTCTGAGCTTCTCTTGTGTCCTCAGTCTCACGTCTCTGAGCTTCTCTTGTGTCCTCAGTCTCACGTCTCTGAGCTTCTCTTGTGTCCTCAGTCTCACGTCTCTGAGCTTCTCTTGTGTCCTCAGTCTCACGTCTCTGAGCTTCTCTTGTGTCCTCAGTCTCACGTCTCTGAGCTTCTCTTGTGTCCTCAGTCTCACGTCTCTGAGCTTCTCTTGTGTCCTCAGTCTCACGTCTCTGAGCTTCTCTTGTGTCCTCAGTCTCACGTCTCTGAGCTTCTCTTGTGTCCTCAGTCTCACGTCTCTGAGCTTCTCTTGTGTCCTCAGTCTCACGTCTCTGAGCTTCTCTTGTGTCCTCAGTCTCACGTCTCTGAGCTTCTCTTGTGTCCTCAGTCTCACGTCTCTGAGCTTCTCTTGTGTCCTCAGTCTCACGTCTCTGAGCTTCTCTTGTGTCCTCAGTCTCACGTCTCTGAGCTTCTCTTGTGTCCTCAGTCTCACGTCTCTGAGCTTCTCTTGTGTCCTCAGTCTCACGTCTCTGAGCTTCTCTTGTGTCCTCAGTCTCACGTCTCTGAGCTTCTCTTGTGTCCTCAGTCTCACGTCTCTGAGCTTCTCTTGTGTCCTCAGTCTCACGTCTCTGAGCTTCTCTTGTGTCCTCAGTCTCACGTCTCTGAGCTTCTCTTGTGTCCTCAGTCTCACGTCTCTGAGCTTCTCTTGTGTCCTCAGTCTCACGTCTCTGAGCTTCTCTTGTGTCCTCAGTCTCACGTCTCTGAGCTTCTCTTGTGTCCTCAGTCTCACGTCTCTGAGCTTCTCTTGTGTCCTCAGTCTCACGTCTCTGAGCTTCTCTTGTGTCCTCAGTCTCACGTCTCTGAGCTTCTCTTGTGTCCTCAGTCTCACGTCTCTGAGCTTCTCTTGTGTCCTCAGTCTCACGTCTCTGAGCTTCTCTTGTGTCCTCAGTCTCACGTCTCTGAGCTTCTCTTGTGTCCTCAGTCTCACGTCTCTGAGCTTCTCTTGTGTCCTCAGTCTCACGTCTCTGAGCTTCTCTTGTGTCCTCAGTCTCACGTCTCTGAGCTTCTCTTGTGTCCTCAGTCTCACGTCTCTGAGCTTCTCTTGTGTCCTCAGTCTCACGTCTCTGAGCTTCTCTTGTGTCCTCAGTCTCACGTCTCTGAGCTTCTCTTGTGTCCTCAGTCTCACGTCTCTGAGCTTCTCTTGTGTCCTCAGTCTCACGTCTCTGAGCTTCTCTTGTGTCCTCAGTCTCACGTCTCTGAGCTTCTCTTGTGTCCTCAGTCTCACGTCTCTGAGCTTCTCTTGTGTCCTCAGTCTCACGTCTCTGAGCTTCTCTCACGTCTCTGAGCTTCTCTTGTGTCCTCAGTCTCACGTCTCTGAGCTTCTCTTGTGTCCTCAGTCTCACGTCTCTGAGCTTCTCTTGTGTCCTCAGTCTCACGTCTCTGAGCTTCTCTTGTGTCCTCAGTCTCACGTCTCTGAGCTTCTCTTGTGTCCTCTCTCTTGTGTCCTCAGTCTCACGTCTCTGAGCTTCTCTTGTGTCCTCAGTCTCACGTCTCTGAGCTTCTCTTGTGTCCTCAGTCTCACGTCTCTGAGCTTCTCTTGTGTCCTCAGTCTCACGTCTCTGAGCTTCTCTTGTGTCCTCAGTCTCACGTCTCTGAGCTTCTCTTGTGTCCTCAGTCTCACGTCTCTGAGCTTCTCTTGTGTCCTCAGTCTCACGTCTCTGAGCTTCTCTTGTGTCCTCAGTCTCACGTCTCTGAGCTTCTCTTGTGTCCTCAGTCTCACGTCTCTGAGCTTCTCTTGTGTCCTCAGTCTCACGTCTCTGAGCTTCTCTTGTGTCCTCAGTCTCACGTCTCTGAGCTTCTCTTGTGTCCTCAGTCTCACGTCTCTGAGCTTCTCTTGTGTCCTCAGTCTCACGTCTCTGAGCTTCTCTTGTGTCCTCAGTCTCACGTCTCTGAGCTTCTCTTGTGTCCTCAGTCTCACGTCTCTGAGCTTCTCTTGTGTCCTCAGTCTCACGTCTCTGAGCTTCTCTTGTGTCCTCAGTCTCACGTCTCTGAGCTTCTCTTGTGTCCTCAGTCTCACGTCTCTGAGCTTCTCTTGTGTCCTCAGTCTCACGTCTCTGAGCTTCTCTTGTGTCCTCAGTCTCACGTCTCTGAGCTTCTCTTGTGTCCTCAGTCTCACGTCTCTGAGCTTCTCTTGTGTCCTCAGTCTCACGTCTCTGAGCTTCTCTTGTGTCCTCAGTCTCACGTCTCTGAGCTTCTCTTGTGTCCTCAGTCTCACGTCTCTGAGCTTCTCTTGTGTCCTCAGTCTCACGTCTCTGAGCTTCTCTTGTGTCCTCAGTCTCACGTCTCTGAGCTTCTCTTGTGTCCTCAGTCTCACGTCTCTGAGCTTCTCTTGTGTCCTCAGTCTCACGTCTCTGAGCTTCTCTTGTGTCCTCAGTCTCACGTCTCTGAGCTTCTCTTGTGTCCTCAGTCTCACGTCTCTGAGCTTCTCTTGTGTCCTCAGTCTCACGTCTCTGAGCTTCTCTTGTGTCCTCAGTCTCACGTCTCTGAGCTTCTCTTGTGTCCTCAGTCTCACGTCTCTGAGCTTCTCTTGTGTCCTCAGTCTCACGTCTCTGAGCTTCTCTTGTGTCCTCAGTCTCACGTCTCTGAGCTTCTCTTGTGTCCTCAGTCTCACGTCTCTGAGCTTCTCTTGTGTCCTCAGTCTCACGTCTCTGAGCTTCTCTTGTGTCCTCAGTCTCACGTCTCTGAGCTTCTCTTGTGTCCTCAGTCTCACGTCTCTGAGCTTCTCTTGTGTCCTCAGTCTCACGTCTCTGAGCTTCTCTTGTGTCCTCAGTCTCACGTCTCTGAGCTTCTCTTGTGTCCTCAGTCTCACGTCTCTGAGCTTCTCTTGTGTCCTCAGTCTCACGTCTCTGAGCTTCTCTTGTGTCCTCAGTCTCACGTCTCTGAGCTTCTCTTGTGTCCTCAGTCTCACGTCTCTGAGCTTCTCTTGTGTCCTCAGTCTCACGTCTCTGAGCTTCTCTTGTGTCCTCAGTCTCACGTCTCTGAGCTTCTCTTGTGTCCTCAGTCTCACGTCTCTGAGCTTCTCTTGTGTCCTCAGTCTCACGTCTCTGAGCTTCTCTTGTGTCCTCAGTCTCACGTCTCTGAGCTTCTCTTGTGTCCTCAGTCTCACGTCTCTGAGCTTCTCTTGTGTCCTCAGTCTCACGTCTCTGAGCTTCTCTTGTGTCCTCAGTCTCACGTCTCTGAGCTTCTCTTGTGTCCTCAGTCTCACGTCTCTGAGCTTCTCTTGTGTCCTCAGTCTCACGTCTCTGAGCTTCTCTTGTGTCCTCAGTCTCACGTCTCTGAGCTTCTCTTGTGTCCTCAGTCTCACGTCTCTGAGCTTCTCTTGTGTCCTCAGTCTCACGTCTCTGAGCTTCTCTTGTGTCCTCAGTCTCACGTCTCTGAGCTTCTCTTGTGTCCTCAGTCTCACGTCTCTGAGCTTCTCTTGTGTCCTCAGTCTCACGTCTCTGAGCTTCTCTTGTGTCCTCAGTCTCACGTCTCTGAGCTTCTCTTGTGTCCTCAGTCTCACGTCTCTGAGCTTCTCTTGTGTCCTCAGTCTCACGTCTCTGAGCTTCTCTTGTGTCCTCAGTCTCACGTCTCTGAGCTTCTCTTGTGTCCTCAGTCTCACGTCTCTGAGCTTCTCTTGTGTCCTCAGTCTCACGTCTCTGAGCTTCTCTTGTGTCCTCAGTCTCACGTCTCTGAGCTTCTCTTGTGTCCTCAGTCTCACGTCTCTGAGCTTCTCTTGTGTCCTCAGTCTCACGTCTCTGAGCTTCTCTTGTGTCCTCAGTCTCACGTCTCTGAGCTTCTCTTGTGTCCTCAGTCTCACGTCTCTGAGCTTCTCTTGTGTCCTCAGTCTCACGTCTCTGAGCTTCTCTTGTGTCCTCAGTCTCACGTCTCTGAGCTTCTCTTGTGTCCTCAGTCTCACGTCTCTGAGCTTCTCTTGTGTCCTCAGTCTCACGTCTCTGAGCTTCTCTTGTGTCCTCAGTCTCACGTCTCTGAGCTTCTCTTGTGTCCTCAGTCTCACGTCTCTGAGCTTCTCTTGTGTCCTCAGTCTCACGTCTCTGAGCTTCTCTTGTGTCCTCAGTCTCACGTCTCTGAGCTTCTCTTGTGTCCTCAGTCTCACGTCTCTGAGCTTCTCTTGTGTCCTCAGTCTCACGTCTCTGAGCTTCTCTTGTGTCCTCAGTCTCACGTCTCTGAGCTTCTCTTGTGTCCTCAGTCTCACGTCTCTGAGCTTCTCTTGTGTCCTCAGTCTCACGTCTCTGAGCTTCTCTTGTGTCCTCAGTCTCACGTCTCTGAGCTTCTCTTGTGTCCTCAGTCTCACGTCTCTGAGCTTCTCTTGTGTCCTCAGTCTCACGTCTCTGAGCTTCTCTTGTGTCCTCAGTCTCACGTCTCTGAGCTTCTCTTGTGTCCTCAGTCTCACGTCTCTGAGCTTCTCTTGTGTCCTCAGTCTCACGTCTCTGAGCTTCTCTTGTGTCCTCAGTCTCACGTCTCTGAGCTTCTCTTGTGTCCTCAGTCTCACGTCTCTGAGCTTCTCTTGTGTCCTCAGTCTCACGTCTCTGAGCTTCTCTTGTGTCCTCAGTCTCACGTCTCTGAGCTTCTCTTGTGTCCTCAGTCTCACGTCTCTGAGCTTCTCTTGTGTCCTCAGTCTCACGTCTCTGAGCTTCTCTTGTGTCCTCAGTCTCACGTCTCTGAGCTTCTCTTGTGTCCTCAGTCTCACGTCTCTGAGCTTCTCTTGTGTCCTCAGTCTCACGTCTCTGAGCTTCTCTTGTGTCCTCAGTCTCACGTCTCTGAGCTTCTCTTGTGTCCTCAGTCTCACGTCTCTGAGCTTCTCTTGTGTCCTCAGTCTCACGTCTCTGAGCTTCTCTTGTGTCCTCAGTCTCACGTCTCTGAGCTTCTCTTGTGTCCTCAGTCTCACGTCTCTGAGCTTCTCTTGTGTCCTCAGTCTCACGTCTCTGAGCTTCTCTTGTGTCCTCAGTCTCACGTCTCTGAGCTTCTCTTGTGTCCTCAGTCTCACGTCTCTGAGCTTCTCTTGTGTCCTCAGTCTCACGTCTCTGAGCTTCTCTTGTGTCCTCAGTCTCACGTCTCTGAGCTTCTCTTGTGTCCTCAGTCTCACGTCTCTGAGCTTCTCTTGTGTCCTCAGTCTCACGTCTCTGAGCTTCTCTTGTGTCCTCAGTCTCACGTCTCTGAGCTTCTCTTGTGTCCTCAGTCTCACGTCTCTGAGCTTCTCTTGTGTCCTCAGTCTCACGTCTCTGAGCTTCTCTTGTGTCCTCAGTCTCACGTCTCTGAGCTTCTCTTGTGTCCTCAGTCTCACGTCTCTGAGCTTCTCTTGTGTCCTCAGTCTCACGTCTCTGAGCTTCTCTTGTGTCCTCAGTCTCACGTCTCTGAGCTTCTCTTGTGTCCTCAGTCTCACGTCTCTGAGCTTCTCTTGTGTCCTCAGTCTCACGTCTCTGAGCTTCTCTTGTGTCCTCAGTCTCACGTCTCTGAGCTTCTCTTGTGTCCTCAGTCTCACGTCTCTGAGCTTCTCTTGTGTCCTCAGTCTCACGTCTCTGAGCTTCTCTTGTGTCCTCAGTCTCACGTCTCTGAGCTTCTCTTGTGTCCTCAGTCTCACGTCTCTGAGCTTCTCTTGTGTCCTCAGTCTCACGTCTCTGAGCTTCTCTTGTGTCCTCAGTCTCACGTCTCTGAGCTTCTCTTGTGTCCTCAGTCTCACGTCTCTGAGCTTCTCTTGTGTCCTCAGTCTCACGTCTCTGAGCTTCTCTTGTGTCCTCAGTCTCACGTCTCTGAGCTTCTCTTGTGTCCTCAGTCTCACGTCTCTGAGCTTCTCTTGTGTCCTCAGTCTCACGTCTCTGAGCTTCTCTTGTGTCCTCAGTCTCACGTCTCTGAGCTTCTCTTGTGTCCTCAGTCTCACGTCTCTGAGCTTCTCTTGTGTCCTCAGTCTCACGTCTCTGAGCTTCTCTTGTGTCCTCAGTCTCACGTCTCTGAGCTTCTCTTGTGTCCTCAGTCTCACGTCTCTGAGCTTCTCTTGTGTCCTCAGTCTCACGTCTCTGAGCTTCTCTTGTGTCCTCAGTCTCACGTCTCTGAGCTTCTCTTGTGTCCTCAGTCTCACGTCTCTGAGCTTCTCTTGTGTCCTCAGTCTCACGTCTCTGAGCTTCTCTTGTGTCCTCAGTCTCACGTCTCTGAGCTTCTCTTGTGTCCTCAGTCTCACGTCTCTGAGCTTCTCTTGTGTCCTCAGTCTCACGTCTCTGAGCTTCTCTTGTGTCCTCAGTCTCACGTCTCTGAGCTTCTCTTGTGTCCTCAGTCTCACGTCTCTGAGCTTCTCTTGTGTCCTCAGTCTCACGTCTCTGAGCTTCTCTTGTGTCCTCAGTCTCACGTCTCTGAGCTTCTCTTGTGTCCTCAGTCTCACGTCTCTGAGCTTCTCTTGTGTCCTCAGTCTCACGTCTCTGAGCTTCTCTTGTGTCCTCAGTCTCACGTCTCTGAGCTTCTCTTGTGTCCTCAGTCTCACGTCTCTGAGCTTCTCTTGTGTCCTCAGTCTCACGTCTCTGAGCTTCTCTTGTGTCCTCAGTCTCACGTCTCTGAGCTTCTCTTGTGTCCTCAGTCTCACGTCTCTGAGCTTCTCTTGTGTCCTCAGTCTCACGTCTCTGAGCTTCTCTTGTGTCCTCAGTCTCACGTCTCTGAGCTTCTCTTGTGTCCTCAGTCTCACGTCTCTGAGCTTCTCTTGTGTCCTCAGTCTCACGTCTCTGAGCTTCTCTTGTGTCCTCAGTCTCACGTCTCTGAGCTTCTCTTGTGTCCTCAGTCTCACGTCTCTGAGCTTCTCTTGTGTCCTCAGTCTCACGTCTCTGAGCTTCTCTTGTGTCCTCAGTCTCACGTCTCTGAGCTTCTCTTGTGTCCTCAGTCTCACGTCTCTGAGCTTCTCTTGTGTCCTCAGTCTCACGTCTCTGAGCTTCTCTTGTGTCCTCAGTCTCACGTCTCTGAGCTTCTCTTGTGTCCTCAGTCTCACGTCTCTGAGCTTCTCTTGTGTCCTCAGTCTCACGTCTCTGAGCTTCTCTTGTGTCCTCAGTCTCACGTCTCTGAGCTTCTCTTGTGTCCTCAGTCTCACGTCTCTGAGCTTCTCTTGTGTCCTCTGTGTCCTCAGTCTCACGTCTCTGAGCTTCTCTTGTGTCCTCAGTCTCACGTCTCTGAGCTTCTCTTGTGTCCTCAGTCTCACGTCTCTGAGCTTCTCTTGTGTCCTCAGTCTCACGTCTCTGAGCTTCTCTTGTGTCCTCAGTCTCACGTCTCTGAGCTTCTCTTGTGTCCTCAGTCTCACGTCTCTGAGCTTCTCTTGTGTCCTCAGTCTCACGTCTCTGAGCTTCTCTTGTGTCCTCAGTCTCACGTCTCTGAGCTTCTCTTGTGTCCTCAGTCTCACGTCTCTGAGCTTCTCTTGTGTCCTCAGTCTCACGTCTCTGAGCTTCTCTTGTGTCCTCAGTCTCACGTCTCTGAGCTTCTCTTGTGTCCTCAGTCTCACGTCTCTGAGCTTCTCTTGTGTCCTCAGTCTCACGTCTCTGAGCTTCTCTTGTGTCCTCAGTCTCACGTCTCTGAGCTTCTCTTGTGTCCTCAGTCTCACGTCTCTGAGCTTCTCTTGTGTCCTCAGTCTCACGTCTCTGAGCTTCTCTTGTGTCCTCAGTCTCACGTCTCTGAGCTTCTCTTGTGTCCTCAGTCTCACGTCTCTGAGCTTCTCTTGTGTCCTCAGTCTCACGTCTCTGAGCTTCTCTTGTGTCCTCAGTCTCACGTCTCTGAGCTTCTCTTGTGTCCTCAGTCTCACGTCTCTGAGTCTTGTCTCGTCTCTGAGCTTCTCTTGTGTCCTCAGTCTCACGTCTCTGAGCTTCTCTTGTGTCCTCAGTCTCACGTCTCTGAGCTTCTCTTGTGTCCTCAGTCTCACGTCTCTGAGCTTCTCTTGTGTCCTCAGTCTCACGTCTCTGAGCTTCTCTTGTGTCCTCAGTCTCACGTCTCTGAGCTTCTCTTGTGTCCTCAGTCTCACGTCTCTGAGCTTCTCTTGTGTCCTCAGTCTCACGTCTCTGAGCTTCTCTTGTGTCCTCAGTCTCACGTCTCTGAGCTTCTCTTGTGTCCTCAGTCTCACGTCTCTGAGCTTCTCTTGTGTCCTCAGTCTCACGTCTCTGAGCTTCTCTTGTGTCCTCAGTCTCACGTCTCTGAGCTTCTCTTGTGTCCTCAGTCTCACGTCTCTGAGCTTCTCTTGTGTCCTCAGTCTCACGTCTCTGAGCTTCTCTTGTGTCCTCAGTCTCACGTCTCTGAGCTTCTCTTGTGTCCTCAGTCTCACGTCTCTGAGCTTCTCTTGTGTCCTCAGTCTCACGTCTCTGAGCTTCTCTTGTGTCCTCAGTCTCACGTCTCTGAGCTTCTCTTGTGTCCTCAGTCTCACGTCTCTGAGCTTCTCTTGTGTCCTCAGTCTCACGTCTCTGAGCTTCTCTTGTGTCCTCAGTCTCACGTCTCTGAGCTTCTCTTGTGTCCTCAGTCTCACGTCTCTGAGCTTCTCTTGTGTCCTCAGTCTCACGTCTCTGAGCTTCTCTTGTGTCCTCAGTCTCACGTCTCTGAGCTTCTCTTGTGTCCTCAGTCTCACGTCTCTGAGCTTCTCTTGTGTCCTCAGTCTCACGTCTCTGAGCTTCTCTTGTGTCCTCAGTCTCACGTCTCTGAGCTTCTCTTGTGTCCTCAGTCTCACGTCTCTGAGCTTCTCTTGTGTCCTCAGTCTCACGTCTCTGAGCTTCTCTTGTGTCCTCAGTCTCACGTCTCTGAGCTTCTCTTGTGTCCTCAGTCTCACGTCTCTGAGCTTCTCTTGTGTCCTCAGTCTCACGTCTCTGAGCTTCTCTTGTGTCCTCAGTCTCACGTCTCTGAGCTTCTCTTGTGTCCTCAGTCTCACGTCTCTGAGCTTCTCTTGTGTCCTCAGTCTCACGTCTCTGAGCTTCTCTTGTGTCCTCAGTCTCACGTCTCTGAGCTTCTCTTGTGTCCTCAGTCTCACGTCTCTGAGCTTCTCTTGTGTCCTCAGTCTCACGTCTCTGAGCTTCTCTTGTGTCCTCAGTCTCACGTCTCTGAGCTTCTCTTGTGTCCTCAGTCTCACGTCTCTGAGCTTCTCTTGTGTCCTCAGTCTCACGTCTCTGAGCTTCTCTTGTGTCCTCAGTCTCACGTCTCTGAGCTTCTCTTGTGTCCTCAGTCTCACGTCTCTGAGCTTCTCTTGTGTCCTCAGTCTCACGTCTCTGAGCTTCTCTTGTGTCCTCAGTCTCACGTCTCTGAGCTTCTCTTGTGTCCTCAGTCTCACGTCTCTGAGCTTCTCTTGTGTCCTCAGTCTCACGTCTCTGAGCTTCTCTTGTGTCCTCAGTCTCACGTCTCTGAGCTTCTCTTGTGTCCTCAGTCTCACGTCTCTGAGCTTCTCTTGTGTCCTCAGTCTCACGTCTCTGAGCTTCTCTTGTGTCCTCAGTCTCACGTCTCTGAGCTTCTCTTGTGTCCTCAGTCTCACGTCTCTGAGCTTCTCTTGTGTCCTCAGTCTCACGTCTCTGAGCTTCTCTTGTGTCCTCAGTCTCACGTCTCTGAGCTTCTCTTGTGTCCTCAGTCTCACGTCTCTGAGCTTCTCTTGTGTCCTCAGTCTCACGTCTCTGAGCTTCTCTTGTGTCCTCAGTCTCACGTCTCTGAGCTTCTCTTGTGTCCTCAGTCTCACGTCTCTGAGCTTCTCTTGTGTCCTCAGTCTCACGTCTCTGAGCTTCTCTTGTGTCCTCAGTCTCACGTCTCTGAGCTTCTCTTGTGTCCTCAGTCTCACGTCTCTGAGCTTCTCTTGTGTCCTCAGTCTCACGTCTCTGAGCTTCTCTTGTGTCCTCAGTCTCACGTCTCTGAGCTTCTCTTGTGTCCTCAGTCTCACGTCTCTGAGCTTCTCTTGTGTCCTCAGTCTCACGTCTCTGAGCTTCTCTTGTGTCCTCAGTCTCACGTCTCTGAGCTTCTCTTGTGTCCTCAGTCTCACGTCTCTGAGCTTCTCTTGTGTCCTCAGTCTCACGTCTCTGAGCTTCTCTTGTGTCCTCAGTCTCACGTCTCTGAGCTTCTCTTGTGTCCTCAGTCTCACGTCTCTGAGCTTCTCTTGTGTCCTCAGTCTCACGTCTCTGAGCTTCTCTTGTGTCCTCAGTCTCACGTCTCTGAGCTTCTCTTGTGTCCTCAGTCTCACGTCTCTGAGCTTCTCTTGTGTCCTCAGTCTCACGTCTCTGAGCTTCTCTTGTGTCCTCAGTCTCACGTCTCTGAGCTTCTCTTGTGTCCTCAGTCTCACGTCTCTGAGCTTCTCTTGTGTCCTCAGTCTCACGTCTCTGAGCTTCTCTTGTGTCCTCAGTCTCACGTCTCTGAGCTTCTCTTGTGTCCTCAGTCTCACGTCTCTGAGCTTCTCTTGTGTCCTCAGTCTCACGTCTCTGAGCTTCTCTTGTGTCCTCAGTCTCACGTCTCTGAGCTTCTCTTGTGTCCTCAGTCTCACGTCTCTGAGCTTCTCTTGTGTCCTCAGTCTCACGTCTCTGAGCTTCTCTTGTGTCCTCAGTCTCACGTCTCTGAGCTTCTCTTGTGTCCTCAGTCTCACGTCTCTGAGCTTCTCTTGTGTCCTCAGTCTCACGTCTCTGAGCTTCTCTTGTGTCCTCAGTCTCACGTCTCTGAGCTTCTCTTGTGTCCTCAGTCTCACGTCTCTGAGCTTCTCTTGTGTCCTCAGTCTCACGTCTCTGAGCTTCTCTTGTGTCCTCAGTCTCACGTCTCTGAGCTTCTCTTGTGTCCTCAGTCTCACGTCTCTGAGCTTCTCTTGTGTCCTCAGTCTCACGTCTCTGAGCTTCTCTTGTGTCCTCAGTCTCACGTCTCTGAGCTTCTCTTGTGTCCTCAGTCTCACGTCTCTGAGCTTCTCTTGTGTCCTCAGTCTCACGTCTCTGAGCTTCTCTTGTGTCCTCAGTCTCACGTCTCTGAGCTTCTCTTGTGTCCTCAGTCTCACGTCTCTGAGCTTCTCTTGTGTCCTCAGTCTCACGTCTCTGAGCTTCTCTTGTGTCCTCAGTCTCACGTCTCTGAGCTTCTCTTGTGTCCTCAGTCTCACGTCTCTGAGCTTCTCTTGTGTCCTCAGTCTCACGTCTCTGAGCTTCTCTTGTGTCCTCAGTCTCACGTCTCTGAGCTTCTCTTGTGTCCTCAGTCTCACGTCTCTGAGCTTCTCTTGTGTCCTCAGTCTCACGTCTCTGAGCTTCTCTTGTGTCCTCAGTCTCACGTCTCTGAGCTTCTCTTGTGTCCTCAGTCTCACGTCTCTGAGCTTCTCTTGTGTCCTCAGTCTCACGTCTCTGAGCTTCTCTTGTGTCCTCAGTCTCACGTCTCTGAGCTTCTCTTGTGTCCTCAGTCTCACGTCTCTGAGCTTCTCTTGTGTCCTCAGTCTCACGTCTCTGAGCTTCTCTTGTGTCCTCAGTCTCACGTCTCTGAGCTTCTCTTGTGTCCTCAGTCTCACGTCTCTGAGCTTCTCTTGTGTCCTCAGTCTCACGTCTCTGAGCTTCTCTTGTGTCCTCAGTCTCACGTCTCTGAGCTTCTCTTGTGTCCTCAGTCTCACGTCTCTGAGCTTCTCTTGTGTCCTCAGTCTCACGTCTCTGAGCTTCTCTTGTGTCCTCAGTCTCACGTCTCTGAGCTTCTCTTGTGTCCTCAGTCTCACGTCTCTGAGCTTCTCTTGTGTCCTCAGTCTCACGTCTCTGAGCTTCTCTTGTGTCCTCAGTCTCACGTCTCTGAGCTTCTCTTGTGTCCTCAGTCTCACGTCTCTGAGCTTCTCTTGTGTCCTCAGTCTCACGTCTCTGAGCTTCTCTTGTGTCCTCAGTCTCACGTCTCTGAGCTTCTCTTGTGTCCTCAGTCTCACGTCTCTGAGCTTCTCTTGTGTCCTCAGTCTCACGTCTCTGAGCTTCTCTTGTGTCCTCAGTCTCACGTCTCTGAGCTTCTCTTGTGTCCTCAGTCTCACGTCTCTGAGCTTCTCTTGTGTCCTCAGTCTCACGTCTCTGAGCTTCTCTTGTGTCCTCAGTCTCACGTCTCTGAGCTTCTCTTGTGTCCTCAGTCTCACGTCTCTGAGCTTCTCTTGTGTCCTCAGTCTCACGTCTCTGAGCTTCTCTTGTGTCCTCAGTCTCACGTCTCTGAGCTTCTCTTGTGTCCTCAGTCTCACGTCTCTGAGCTTCTCTTGTGTCCTCAGTCTCACGTCTCTGAGCTTCTCTTGTGTCCTCAGTCTCACGTCTCTGAGCTTCTCTTGTGTCCTCAGTCTCACGTCTCTGAGCTTCTCTTGTGTCCTCAGTCTCACGTCTCTGAGCTTCTCTTGTGTCCTCAGTCTCACGTCTCTGAGCTTCTCTTGTGTCCTCAGTCTCACGTCTCTGAGCTTCTCTTGTGTCCTCAGTCTCACGTCTCTGAGCTTCTCTTGTGTCCTCAGTCTCACGTCTCTGAGCTTCTCTTGTGTCCTCAGTCTCACGTCTCTGAGCTTCTCTTGTGTCCTCAGTCTCACGTCTCTGAGCTTCTCTTGTGTCCTCAGTCTCACGTCTCTGAGCTTCTCTTGTGTCCTCAGTCTCACGTCTCTGAGCTTCTCTTGTGTCCTCAGTCTCACGTCTCTGAGCTTCTCTTGTGTCCTCAGTCTCACGTCTCTGAGCTTCTCTTGTGTCCTCAGTCTCACGTCTCTGAGCTTCTCTTGTGTCCTCAGTCTCACGTCTCTGAGCTTCTCTTGTGTCCTCAGTCTCACGTCTCTGAGCTTCTCTTGTGTCCTCAGTCTCACGTCTCTGAGCTTCTCTTGTGTCCTCAGTCTCACGTCTCTGAGCTTCTCTTGTGTCCTCAGTCTCACGTCTCTGAGCTTCTCTTGTGTCCTCAGTCTCACGTCTCTGAGCTTCTCTTGTGTCCTCAGTCTCACGTCTCTGAGCTTCTCTTGTGTCCTCAGTCTCACGTCTCTGAGCTTCTCTTGTGTCCTCAGTCTCACGTCTCTGAGCTTCTCTTGTGTCCTCAGTCTCACGTCTCTGAGCTTCTCTTGTGTCCTCAGTCTCACGTCTCTGAGCTTCTCTTGTGTCCTCAGTCTCACGTCTCTGAGCTTCTCTTGTGTCCTCAGTCTCACGTCTCTGAGCTTCTCTTGTGTCCTCAGTCTCACGTCTCTGAGCTTCTCTTGTGTCCTCAGTCTCACGTCTCTGAGCTTCTCTTGTGTCCTCAGTCTCACGTCTCTGAGCTTCTCTTGTGTCCTCAGTCTCACGTCTCTGAGCTTCTCTTGTGTCCTCAGTCTCACGTCTCTGAGCTTCTCTTGTGTCCTCAGTCTCACGTCTCTGAGCTTCTCTTGTGTCCTCAGTCTCACGTCTCTGAGCTTCTCTTGTGTCCTCAGTCTCACGTCTCTGAGCTTCTCTTGTGTCCTCAGTCTCACGTCTCTGAGCTTCTCTTGTGTCCTCAGTCTCACGTCTCTGAGCTTCTCTTGTGTCCTCAGTCTCACGTCTCTGAGCTTCTCTTGTGTCCTCAGTCTCACGTCTCTGAGCTTCTCTTGTGTCCTCAGTCTCACGTCTCTGAGCTTCTCTTGTGTCCTCAGTCTCACGTCTCTGAGCTTCTCTTGTGTCCTCAGTCTCACGTCTCTGAGCTTCTCTTGTGTCCTCAGTCTCACGTCTCTGAGCTTCTCTTGTGTCCTCAGTCTCACGTCTCTGAGCTTCTCTTGTGTCCTCAGTCTCACGTCTCTGAGCTTCTCTTGTGTCCTCAGTCTCACGTCTCTGAGCTTCTCTTGTGTCCTCAGTCTCACGTCTCTGAGCTTCTCTTGTGTCCTCAGTCTCACGTCTCTGAGCTTCTCTTGTGTCCTCAGTCTCACGTCTCTGAGCTTCTCTTGTGTCCTCAGTCTCACGTCTCTGAGCTTCTCTTGTGTCCTCAGTCTCACGTCTCTGAGCTTCTCTTGTGTCCTCAGTCTCACGTCTCTGAGCTTCTCTTGTGTCCTCAGTCTCACGTCTCTGAGCTTCTCTTGTGTCCTCAGTCTCACGTCTCTGAGCTTCTCTTGTGTCCTCAGTCTCACGTCTCTGAGCTTCTCTTGTGTCCTCAGTCTCACGTCTCTGAGCTTCTCTTGTGTCCTCAGTCTCACGTCTCTGAGCTTCTCTTGTGTCCTCAGTCTCACGTCTCTGAGCTTCTCTTGTGTCCTCAGTCTCACGTCTCTGAGCTTCTCTTGTGTCCTCAGTCTCACGTCTCTGAGCTTCTCTTGTGTCCTCAGTCTCACGTCTCTGAGCTTCTCTTGTGTCCTCAGTCTCACGTCTCTGAGCTTCTCTTGTGTCCTCAGTCTCACGTCTCTGAGCTTCTCTTGTGTCCTCAGTCTCACGTCTCTGAGCTTCTCTTGTGTCCTCAGTCTCACGTCTCTGAGCTTCTCTTGTGTCCTCAGTCTCACGTCTCTGAGCTTCTCTTGTGTCCTCAGTCTCACGTCTCTGAGCTTCTCTTGTGTCCTCAGTCTCACGTCTCTGAGCTTCTCTTGTGTCCTCAGTCTCACGTCTCTGAGCTTCTCTTGTGTCCTCAGTCTCACGTCTCTGAGCTTCTCTTGTGTCCTCAGTCTCACGTCTCTGAGCTTCTCTTGTGTCCTCAGTCTCACGTCTCTGAGCTTCTCTTGTGTCCTCAGTCTCACGTCTCTGAGCTTCTCTTGTGTCCTCAGTCTCACGTCTCTGAGCTTCTCTTGTGTCCTCAGTCTCACGTCTCTGAGCTTCTCTTGTGTCCTCAGTCTCACGTCTCTGAGCTTCTCTTGTGTCCTCAGTCTCACGTCTCTGAGCTTCTCTTGTGTCCTCAGTCTCACGTCTCTGAGCTTCTCTTGTGTCCTCAGTCTCACGTCTCTGAGCTTCTCTTGTGTCCTCAGTCTCACGTCTCTGAGCTTCTCTTGTGTCCTCAGTCTCACGTCTCTGAGCTTCTCTTGTGTCCTCAGTCTCACGTCTCTGAGCTTCTCTTGTGTCCTCAGTCTCACGTCTCTGAGCTTCTCTTGTGTCCTCAGTCTCACGTCTCTGAGCTTCTCTTGTGTCCTCAGTCTCACGTCTCTGAGCTTCTCTGGTCCTCAGTCTCACGTCTCTGAGCTTCTCTTGTGTCCTCAGTCTCACGTCTCTGAGCTTCTCTTGTGTCCTCAGTCTCACGTCTCTGAGCTTCTCTTGTGTCCTCAGTCTCACGTCTCTGAGCTTCTCTTGTGTCCTCAGTCTCACGTCTCTGAGCTTCTCTTGTGTCCTCAGTCTCACGTCTCTGAGCTTCTCTTGTGTCCTCAGTCTCACGTCTCTGAGCTTCTCTTGTGTCCTCAGTCTCACGTCTCTGAGCTTCTCTTGTGTCCTCAGTCTCACGTCTCTGAGCTTCTCTTGTGTCCTCAGTCTCACGTCTCTGAGCTTCTCTTGTGTCCTCAGTCTCACGTCTCTGAGCTTCTCTTGTGTCCTCAGTCTCACGTCTCTGAGCTTCTCTTGTGTCCTCAGTCTCACGTCTCTGAGCTTCTCTTGTGTCCTCAGTCTCACGTCTCTGAGCTTCTCTTGTGTCCTCAGTCTCACGTCTCTGAGCTTCTCTTGTGTCCTCAGTCTCACGTCTCTGAGCTTCTCTTGTGTCCTCAGTCTCACGTCTCTGAGCTTCTCTTGTGTCCTCAGTCTCACGTCTCTGAGCTTCTCTTGTGTCCTCAGTCTCACGTCTCTGAGCTTCTCTTGTGTCCTCAGTCTCACGTCTCTGAGCTTCTCTTGTGTCCTCAGTCTCACGTCTCTGAGCTTCTCTTGTGTCCTCAGTCTCACGTCTCTGAGCTTCTCTTGTGTCCTCAGTCTCACGTCTCTGAGCTTCTCTTGTGTCCTCAGTCTCACGTCTCTGAGCTTCTCTTGTGTCCTCAGTCTCACGTCTCTGAGCTTCTCTTGTGTCCTCAGTCTCACGTCTCTGAGCTTCTCTTGTGTCCTCAGTCTCACGTCTCTGAGCTTCTCTTGTGTCCTCAGTCTCACGTCTCTGAGCTTCTCTTGTGTCCTCAGTCTCACGTCTCTGAGCTTCTCTTGTGTCCTCAGTCTCACGTCTCTGAGCTTCTCTTGTGTCCTCAGTCTCACGTCTCTGAGCTTCTCTTGTGTCCTCAGTCTCACGTCTCTGAGCTTCTCTTGTGTCCTCAGTCTCACGTCTCTGAGCTTCTCTTGTGTCCTCAGTCTCACGTCTCTGAGCTTCTCTTGTGTCCTCAGTCTCACGTCTCTGAGCTTCTCTTGTGTCCTCAGTCTCACGTCTCTGAGCTTCTCTTGTGTCCTCAGTCTCACGTCTCTGAGCTTCTCTTGTGTCCTCAGTCTCACGTCTCTGAGCTTCTCTTGTGTCCTCAGTCTCACGTCTCTGAGCTTCTCTTGTGTCCTCAGTCTCACGTCTCTGAGCTTCTCTTGTGTCCTCAGTCTCACGTCTCTGAGCTTCTCTTGTGTCCTCAGTCTCACGTCTCTGAGCTTCTCTTGTGTCCTCAGTCTCACGTCTCTGAGCTTCTCTTGTGTCCTCAGTCTCACGTCTCTGAGCTTCTCTTGTGTCCTCAGTCTCACGTCTCTGAGCTTCTCTTGTGTCCTCAGTCTCACGTCTCTGAGCTTCTCTTGTGTCCTCAGTCTCACGTCTCTGAGCTTCTCTTGTGTCCTCAGTCTCACGTCTCTGAGCTTCTCTTGTGTCCTCAGTCTCACGTCTCTGAGCTTCTCTTGTGTCCTCAGTCTCACGTCTCTGAGCTTCTCTTGTGTCCTCAGTCTCACGTCTCTGAGCTTCTCTTGTGTCCTCAGTCTCACGTCTCTGAGCTTCTCTTGTGTCCTCAGTCTCACGTCTCTGAGCTTCTCTTGTGTCCTCAGTCTCACGTCTCTGAGCTTCTCTTGTGTCCTCAGTCTCACGTCTCTGAGCTTCTCTTGTGTCCTCAGTCTCACGTCTCTGAGCTTCTCTTGTGTCCTCAGTCTCACGTCTCTGAGCTTCTCTTGTGTCCTCAGTCTCACGTCTCTGAGCTTCTCTTGTGTCCTCAGTCTCACGTCTCTGAGCTTCTCTTGTGTCCTCAGTCTCACGTCTCTGAGCTTCTCTTGTGTCCTCAGTCTCACGTCTCTGAGCTTCTCTTGTGTCCTCAGTCTCACGTCTCTGAGCTTCTCTTGTGTCCTCAGTCTCACGTCTCTGAGCTTCTCTTGTGTCCTCAGTCTCACGTCTCTGAGCTTCTCTTGTGTCCTCCTGAGCTTCTCTTGTGTCCTCAGTCTCACGTCTCTGAGCTTCTCTTGTGTCCTCAGTCTCACGTCTCTGAGCTTCTCTTGTGTCCTCAGTCTCACGTCTCTGAGCTTCTCTTGTGTCCTCAGTCTCACGTCTCTGAGCTTCTCTTGTGTCCTCAGTCTCACGTCTCTGAGCTTCTCTTGTGTCCTCAGTCTCACGTCTCTGAGCTTCTCTTGTGTCCTCAGTCTCACGTCTCTGAGCTTCTCTTGTGTCCTCAGTCTCACGTCTCTGAGCTTCTCTTGTGTCCTCAGTCTCACGTCTCTGAGCTTCTCTCTTGTGTCCTCAGTCTCACGTCTCTGAGCTTCTCTTGTGTCCTCAGTCTCACGTCTCTGAGCTTCTCTTGTGTCCTCAGTCTCACGTCTCTGAGCTTCTCTTGTGTCCTCAGTCTCACGTCTCTGAGCTTCTCTTGTGTCCTCAGTCTCACGTCTCTGAGCTTCTCTTGTGTCCTCAGTCTCACGTCTCTGAGCTTCTCTTGTGTCCTCAGTCTCACGTCTCTGAGCTTCTCTTGTGTCCTCAGTCTCACGTCTCTGAGCTTCTCTTGTGTCCTCAGTCTCACGTCTCTGAGCTTCTCTTGTGTCCTCAGTCTCACGTCTCTGAGCTTCTCTTGTGTCCTCAGTCTCACGTCTCTGAGCTTCTCTTGTGTCCTCAGTCTCACGTCTCTGAGCTTCTCTTGTGTCCTCAGTCTCACGTCTCTGAGCTTCTCTTGTGTCCTCAGTCTCACGTCTCTGAGCTTCTCTTGTGTCCTCAGTCTCACGTCTCTGAGCTTCTCTTGTGTCCTCAGTCTCACGTCTCTGAGCTTCTCTTGTGTCCTCAGTCTCACGTCTCTGAGCTTCTCTTGTGTCCTCAGTCTCACGTCTCTGAGCTTCTCTTGTGTCCTCAGTCTCACGTCTCTGAGCTTCTCTTGTGTCCTCAGTCTCACGTCTCTGAGCTTCTCTTGTGTCCTCAGTCTCACGTCTCTGAGCTTCTCTTGTGTCCTCAGTCTCACGTCTCTGAGCTTCTCTTGTGTCCTCAGTCTCACGTCTCTGAGCTTCTCTTGTGTCCTCAGTCTCACGTCTCTGAGCTTCTCTTGTGTCCTCAGTCTCACGTCTCTGAGCTTCTCTTGTGTCCTCAGTCTCACGTCTCTGAGCTTCTCTTGTGTCCTCAGTCTCACGTCTCTGAGCTTCTCTTGTGTCCTCAGTCTCACGTCTCTGAGCTCTCGCTCTTGTGTCCTCAGTCTCACGTCTCTGAGCTTCTCTTGTGTCCTCAGTCTCACGTCTCTGAGCTTCTCTTGTGTCCTCAGTCTCACGTCTCTGAGCTTCTCTTGTGTCCTCAGTCTCACGTCTCTGAGCTTCTCTTGTGTCCTCAGTCTCACGTCTCTGAGCTTCTCTTGTGTCCTCAGTCTCACGTCTCTGAGCTTCTCTTGTGTCCTCAGTCTCACGTCTCTGAGCTTCTCTTGTGTCCTCAGTCTCACGTCTCTGAGCTTCTCTTGTGTCCTCAGTCTCACGTCTCTGAGCTTCTCTTGTGTCCTCAGTCTCACGTCTCTGAGCTTCTCTTGTGTCCTCAGTCTCACGTCTCTGAGCTTCTCTTGTGTCCTCAGTCTCACGTCTCTGAGCTTCTCTTGTGTCCTCAGTCTCACGTCTCTGAGCTTCTCTTGTGTCCTCAGTCTCACGTCTCTGAGCTTCTCTTGTGTCCTCAGTCTCACGTCTCTGAGCTTCTCTTGTGTCCTCAGTCTCACGTCTCTGAGCTTCTCTTGTGTCCTCAGTCTCACGTCTCTGAGCTTCTCTTGTGTCCTCAGTCTCACGTCTCTGAGCCTCTCTTGTGTCCTCAGTCTCACGTCTCTGAGCTTCTCTTGTGTCCTCAGTCTCACGTCTCTGAGCTTCTCTTGTGTCCTCAGTCTCACGTCTCTGAGCTTCTCTTGTGTCCTCAGTCTCACGTCTCTGAGCTTCTCTTGTGTCCTCAGTCTCACGTCTCTGAGCTTCTCTTGTGTCCTCAGTCTCACGTCTCTGAGCTTCTCTTGTGTCCTCAGTCTCACGTCTCTGAGCTTCTCTTGTGTCCTCAGTCTCACGTCTCTGAGCTTCTCTTGTGTCCTCAGTCTCACGTCTCTGAGCTTCTCTTGTGTCCTCAGTCTCACGTCTCTGAGCTTCTCTTGTGTCCTCAGTCTCACGTCTCTGAGCTTCTCTTGTGTCCTCAGTCTCACGTCTCTGAGCTTCTCTTGTGTCCTCAGTCTCACGTCTCTGAGCTTCTCTTGTGTCCTCAGTCTCACGTCTCTGAGCTTCTCTTGTGTCCTCAGTCTCACGTCTCTGAGCTTCTCTTGTGTCCTCAGTCTCACGTCTCTGAGCTTCTCTTGTGTCCTCAGTCTCACGTCTCTGAGCTTCTCTTGTGTCCTCAGTCTCACGTCTCTGAGCTTCTCTTGTGTCCTCAGTCTCACGTCTCTGAGCTTCTCTTGTGTCCTCAGTCTCACGTCTCTGAGCTTCTCTTGTGTCCTCAGTCTCACGTCTCTGAGCTTCTCTTGTGTCCTCAGTCTCACGTCTCTGAGCTTCTCTTGTGTCCTCAGTCTCACGTCTCTGAGCTTCTCTTGTGTCCTCAGTCTCACGTCTCTGAACTTCTCTTGTGTCCTCAGTCTCACGTCTCTGAGCTTCTCTTGTGTCCTCAGTCTCACGTCTCTGAGCTTCTCTTGTGTCCTCAGTCTCACGTCTCTGAGCTTCTCTTGTGTCCTCAGTCTCACGTCTCTGAGCTTCTCTTGTGTCCTCAGTCTCACGTCTCTGAGCTTCTCTTGTGTCCTCAGTCTCACGTCTCTGAGCTTCTCTTGTGTCCTCAGTCTCACGTCTCTGAGCTTCTCTTGTGTCCTCAGTCTCACGTCTCTGAGCTTCTCTTGTTCAGTCTCACGTCTCTGAGCTTCTCTTGTGTCCTCAGTCTCACGTCTCTGAGCTTCTCTTGTGTCCTCAGTCTCACGTCTCTGAGCTTCTCTTGTGTCCTCAGTCTCACGTCTCTGAGCTTCTCTTGTGTCCTCAGTCTCACGTCTCTGAGCTTCTCTTGTGTCCTCAGTCTCACGTCTCTGAGCTTCTCTTGTGTCCTCAGTCTCACGTCTCTGAGCTTCTCTTGTGTCCTCAGTCTCACGTCTCTGAGCTTCTCTTGTGTCCTCAGTCTCACGTCTCTGAGCTTCTCTTGTGTCCTCAGTCTCACGTCTCTGAGCTTCTCTTGTGTCCTCAGTCTCACGTCTCTGAGCTTCTCTTGTGTCCTCAGTCTCACGTCTCTGAGCTTCTCTTGTGTCCTCAGTCTCACGTCTCTGAGCTTCTCTTGTGTCCTCAGTCTCACGTCTCTGAGCTTCTCTTGTGTCCTCAGTCTCACGTCTCTGAGCTTCTCTTGTGTCCTCAGTCTCACGTCTCTGAGCTTCTCTTGTGTCCTCAGTCTCACGTCTCTGAGCTTCTCTTGTGTCCCTCAGTCTCACGTCTCTGAGCTCTCTGACTTCTCTTGTGTCCTCAGTCTCACGTCTCTGAGCTTCTCTTGTGTCCTCAGTCTCACGTCTCTGAGCTTCTCTTGTGTCCTCAGTCTCACGTCTCTGAGCTTCTCTTGTGTCCTCAGTCTCACGTCTCTGAGCTTCTCTTGTGTCCTCAGTCTCACGTCTCTGAGCTTCTCTTGTGTCCTCAGTCTCACGTCTCTGAGCTTCTCTTGTGTCCTCAGTCTCACGTCTCTGAGCTTCTCTTGTGTCCTCAGTCTCACGTCTCTGAGCTTCTCTTGTGTCCTCAGTCTCACGTCTCTGAGCTCGTCTCTGACTTCTCTTGTGTCCTCAGTCTCACGTCTCTGAGCTTCTCTTGTGTCCTCAGTCTCACGTCTCTGAGCTTCTCTTGTGTCCTCAGTCTCACGTCTCTGAGCTTCTCTTGTGTCCTCAGTCTCACGTCTCTGAGCTTCTCTTGTGTCCTCAGTCTCACGTCTCTGAGCCTCTCTTGTGTCCTCAGTCTCACGTCTCTGAGCTTCTCTTGTGTCCTCAGTCTCACGTCTCTGAGCTTCTCTTGTGTCCTCAGTCTCACGTCTCTGAGCTTCTCTTGTGTCCTCAGTCTCACGTCTCTGAGCTTCTCTTGTGTCCTCAGTCTCACGTCTCTGAGCCTCTCTTGTGTCCTCAGTCTCACGTCTCTGAGCTTCTCTTGTGTCCTCAGTCTCACGTCTCTGAGCTTCTCTTGTGTCCTCAGTCTCACGTCTCTGAGCCTCTCTTGTGTCCTCAGTCTCACGTCTCTGAGCTTCTCTTGTGTCCTCAGTCTCACGTCTCTGAGCTTCTCTTGTGTCCTCAGTCTCACGTCTCTGAGCTTCTCTTGTGTCCTCAGTCTCACGTCTCTGAGCTTCTCTTGTGTCCTCAGTCTCACGTCTCTGAGCTTCTCTTGTGTCCTCAGTCTCACGTCTCTGAGCCTTCTCTTGTGTCCTCAGTCTCACGTCTCTGAGCTTCTCTTGTGTCCTCAGTCTCACGTCTCTGAGCTTCTCTTGTGTCCTCAGTCTCACGTCTCTGAGCTTCTCTTGTGTCCTCAGTCTCACGTCTCTGAGCTTCTCTTGTGTCCTCAGTCTCACGTCTCTGAGCTTCTCTTGTGTCCTCAGTCTCACGTCTCTGAGCTTCTCTTGTGTCCTCAGTCTCACGTCTCTGAGCTTCTCTTGTGTCCTCAGTCTCACGTCTCTGAGCCTTCTCTTGTGTCCTCAGTCTCACGTCTCTGAGCTTCTCTTGTGTCCTCAGTCTCACGTCTCTGAGCTTCTCTTGTGTCCTCAGTCTCACGTCTCTGAGCTTCTCTTGTGTCCTCAGTCTCACGTCTCTGAGCTTCTCTTGTGTCCTCAGTCTCACGTCTCTGAGCCTCTCTTGTGTCCTCAGTCTCACGTCTCTGAGCTTCTCTTGTGTCCTCAGTCTCACGTCTCTGAGCTTCTCTTGTGTCCTCAGTCTCACGTCTCTGAGCTCTCGTCTCTGAGCTCTCTTGTGTCCTCAGTCTCACGTCTCTGAGCTTCTCTTGTGTCCTCAGTCTCACGTCTCTGAGCTTCTCTTGTGTCCTCAGTCTCACGTCTCTGAGCTTCTCTTGTGTCCTCAGTCTCACGTCTCTGAGCTTCTCTTGTGTCCTCAGTCTCACGTCTCTGAGCTTCTCTTGTGTCCTCAGTCTCACGTCTCTGAGCTTCTCTTGTGTCCTCAGTCTCACGTCTCTGAGCTTCTCTTGTGTCCTCAGTCTCACGTCTCTGAGCTTCTCTTGTGTCCTCAGTCTCACGTCTCTGAGCTTCTCTTGTGTCCTCAGTCTCACGTCTCTGAGCTTCTCTTGTGTCCTCAGTCTCACGTCTCTGAGCCTCTCTTGTGTCCTCAGTCTCACGTCTCTGAGCTTCTCTTGTGTCCTCAGTCTCACGTCTCTGAGCTTCTCTTGTGTCCTCAGTCTCACGTCTCTGAGCTTCTCTTGTGTCCTCAGTCTCACGTCTCTGAGCTTCTCTTGTGTCCTCAGTCTCACGTCTCTGAGCTTCTCTTGTGTCCTCAGTCTCACGTCTCTGAGCTTCTCTTGTGTCCTCAGTCTCACGTCTCTGAGCTTCTCTTGTGTCCTCAGTCTCACGTCTCTGAGCTCGTCTCTGAACTTCTCTTGTGTCCTCAGTCTCACGTCTCTGAGCTTCTCTTGTGTTCCTCAGTCTCACGTCTCTGAGCTTCTCTTGTGTCCTCAGTCTCACGTCTCTGAGCTTCTCTTGTGTCCTCAGTCTCACGTCTCTGAGCTTCTCTTGTGTCCTCAGTCTCACGTCTCTGAGCTTCTCTTGTGTCCTCAGTCTCACGTCTCTGAGCTTCTCTTGTGTCCTCAGTCTCACGTCTCTGAGCTTCTCTTGTGTCCTCAGTCTCACGTCTCTGCTAGTCTCTGAACTTCTCTTGTGTCCTCAGTCTCACGTCTCTGAGCTTCTCTTGTGTCCTCAGTCTCACGTCTCTGAGCTCTCTTGTGTCCTCAGTCTCACGTCTCTGAGCTTCTCTTGTGTCCTCAGTCTCACGTCTCTGAGCTTCTCTTGTGTCCTCAGTCTCACGTCTCTGAGCTTCTCTTGTGTCCTCAGTCTCACGTCTCTGAGCTTCTCTTGTGTCCTCAGTCTCACGTCTCTGAGCTTCTCTTGTGTCCTCAGTCTCACGTCTCTGAGCTTCTCTTGTGTCCTCAGTCTCACGTCTCTGAGCTTCTCTTGTGTCCTCAGTCTCACGTCTCTGAGCTTCTCTTGTGTCCTCAGTCTCACGTCTCTGAGCTTCTCTTGTGTCCTCAGTCTCACGTCTCTGAGCTTCTCTTGTGTCCTCAGTCTCACGTCTCTGAGCTTCTCTTGTGTCCTCAGTCTCACGTCTCTGAGCTTCTCTTGTGTCCTCAGTCTCACGTCTCTGAGCTTCTCTTGTGTCCTCAGTCTCACGTCTCTGAGCTTCTCTTGTGTCCTCAGTCTCACGTCTCTGAGCTTCTCTTGTGTCCTCAGTCTCACGTCTCTGAGCTTCTCTTGTGTCCTCAGTCTCACGTCTCTGAGCTTCTCTTGTGTCCTCAGTCTCACGTCTCTGAGCTTCTCTTGTGTCCTCAGTCTCACGTCTCTGAGCTTCTCTTGTGTCCTCAGTCTCACGTCTCTGAGCTTCTCTTGTGTCCTCAGTCTCACGTCTCTGAGCTTCTCTTGTGTCCTCAGTCTCACGTCTCTGAGCTTCTCTTGTGTCCTCAGTCTCACGTCTCTGAGCTTCTCTTGTGTCCTCAGTCTCACGTCTCTGAGCTTCTCTTGTGTCCTCAGTCTCACGTCTCTGAGCTTCTCTTGTGTCCTCAGTCTCACGTCTCTGAGCTTCTCTTGTGTCCTCAGTCTCACGTCTCTGAGCTTCTCTTGTGTCCTCAGTCTCACGTCTCTGAGCTTCTCTTGTGTCCTCAGTCTCACGTCTCTGAGCTTCTCTTGTGTCCTCAGTCTCACGTCTCTGAGCTTCTCTTGTGTCC
Organism: Eucyclogobius newberryi; assembly: GCF_026437365.1. NCBI lineage: Eukaryota > Metazoa > Chordata > Actinopteri > Gobiiformes > Gobiidae > Eucyclogobius > Eucyclogobius newberryi. The sequence goes on along the minus strand of NW_027316303.1, from coordinate 831 downwards.
TCAGTCTCACGTCTCTGAGCTTCTCTTGTGTCCTCAGTCTCACGTCTCTGAGCTTCTCTTGTGTCCTCAGTCTCACGTCTCTGAGCTCTCTTGTGTCCTCAGTCTCACGTCTCTGAGCTTCTCTTGTGTCCTCAGTCTCACGTCTCTGAGCTTCTCTTGTGTCCTCAGTCTCACGTCTCTGAGCTTCTCTTGTGTCCTCAGTCTCACGTCTCTGAGCTTCTCTTGTGTCCTCAGTCTCACGTCTCTGAGCTCTCTTGTGTCCTCAGTCTCACGTCTCTGAGCTTCTCTTGTGTCCTCAGTCTCACGTCTCTGAGCTTCTCTTGTGTCCTCAGTCTCACGTCTCTGAGCTTCTCTTGTGTCCTCAGTCTCACGTCTCTGAGCTTCTCTTGTGTCCTCAGTCTCACGTCTCTGAGCTTCTCTTGTGTCCTCAGTCTCACGTCTCTGAGCTTCTCTTGTGTCCTCAGTCTCACGTCTCTGAGCTTCTCTTGTGTCCTCAGTCTCACGTCTCTGAGCTTCTCTTGTGTCCTCAGTCTCACGTCTCTGAGCTTCTCTTGTGTCCTCAGTCTCACGTCTCTGAGCTTCTCTTGTGTCCTCAGTCTCACGTCTCTGAGCTTCTCTTGTGTCCTCAGTCTCACGTCTCTGAGCTTCTCTTGTGTCCTCAGTCTCACGTCTCTGAGCTTCTCTTGTGTCCTCAGTCTCACGTCTCTGAGCTTCTCTTGTGTCCTCAGTCTCACGTCTCTGAGCTTCTCTTGTGTCCTCAGTCTCACGTCTCTGAGCTTCTCTTGTGTCCTCAGTCTCACGTCTCTGAGCTTCTCTTGTGTCCTCAGTCTC
>NW_027316302.1:0-30743 GCF_026437365.1 Eucyclogobius newberryi | reverse complement strand
CCTGCGTAATAATCCCCTGTGCGCAAAGTGATCAATCGAAGGCCTCAATCGTTATAATGCAACAGTAAACAGTTCTTAAGGACACAAAATTAAACCCTCGTTTGACATGAGATATCAGACAAGGAGTGCCGACCTCGAGAGCCACGTGAGTCAGACAAGAGAGCTCAAAGAAGGAAGGAGAGCACTAAGGATATGTGACACTGAGGGAGGGCATCTGAACAGAGCAGCATTGATTGAAAACTTTCAAATATGTAACTGGTCTGCGTGCATGAAGCGAGCGCGTGATGGTGCACGTGCATGCGTCTGCACGTTAAGGCTCTGTCGCCCATTTGACCCTCACAAAGCACATTTTACTTTTGGTTTTACTGAATTCAGTTTTTCGTTAATGGTCCAATTTGACCATCCTGCCATGTGTGTTGCTATTTCACATCTGCAGAGCTCCAGAGCTTGTGAATGCAATTGACACAAAAACAGAAGATCCTACCTCCAGGCTGCTGCATACTTTTTTTGAGATGGACCAAGTTGAAGACCTCAGTGGCTTGGGTTTCAAAGACATCAAACTATTTTTTTCCTTCTACTTCAGGAGGACCCGCCCGGTGGGCAGGGCTTACCACAGAATAGAATTTATACCTGAGTTCCCGGTCTAAATTTGCAGATTGACAATGACTCTTGGATGAGAGTCGAAACGTTTTGTTTTTTCTAAAACTGATTCCATATAATGATTTGTGATGGCAAGGTAAGTTTATTTGTAGAGCACATTTCATACACAAGGCAATTCAAAGTGCTTCACACAGCAGGAAAAATGCATTCAAATCACAAAGAAATGACAGAAACAGAAACACAATCAAATTAACGAAATAAAAAAAATTAAAACTCCTTGCCACAAAGGGTAACGTGTTTTCGGAGTCCAATTCCTTTTTAAATCAGTCCAACTGATTGATCGTACTTTTACAGGTTTAATAGATTTGAACATTGTCAGAGTAGAACCTGTCTCACATCTTCAGGAAGAATGTTCCAGGTTTTAGCTGCATAAAACTGAAAAGCAGATTCCCCATGTTTAGTCCTGACTCTGGCACCAGCAGGAGGCCGGTCCATGTTTAGTCCTGACTCTGGCACCAGCAGGAGGCCGGTCCATGTTTAGTCCTGACTCTGGCACCAGCAGGAGGCCGCTCCATGTTTAGTCCTGACTCTGGCACCAGCAGGAGGCCGGTCCATGTTTAGTCCTGACTCTGGCACCAGCAGGAGGCCGGTCCATGTTTAGTCCTGACTCTGGCACCAGCAGGAGGCCGGTCCATGTTTAGTCCTGACTCTGGCACCAGCAGGAGGCCGGTCCATGTTTAGTCCTGACTCTGGCACCAGCAGGAGGCCGGTCCATGTTTAGTCCTGACTCTGGCACCAGCAGGAGGCCGGTCCATGTTTAGTCCTGACTCTGGCACCAGCAGGAGGCCGCTCCATGTTTAGTCCTGACTCTGGCACCAGCAGGAGGCCGGTCCATGTTTAGTCCTGACTCTGGCACCAGCAGGAGGCCGCTCCATGTTTAGTCCTGACTCTGGCACCAGCAGGAGGCCGCTCCATAACATTAATCTCGAGTGCACTTAAAGGTCCCATATCATGCAAAATCAACTTTTCAGAGCTTTTGACCGTCTTACAGTCGGGGGACACACGCTCTCTCTGAGACTACGTCACGGGTTGGGTGGGGGACACACGCTCTCTCTGAGACTACGTCACAGGGTGGGCGGGGGACACACGCTCTCTCTGAGACTATGTCACGGGTGGGCGGGGGACACACGCTCTCTCTGAGACTACGTCACAGGGTGGGTGGGGGACACACGCTCTCTCTGAGACTACGTCACGGGTTGGGCGGGGGAGGCAGATCGCTCTTCCCAAGGGTGGGGGCGAATCTCAAACCAAGCCGTTTGCCTTTCCGGGTTGGTGAGGGGGTCCAAGGTCTGGGTGATATTTCATAACTATTATGTTAAGGGTGTTGCACAACACTTATTATTATCAATTATACACTTAGGACAGGAACAGGAAAAATAGCATGATATGGGACCTTTGAGTTACCTGAAAGCATTTTCTTCTCATTTCTACTTTTTCCCCTTTCATTCTGTGTGCCTAACAGTATAAACTATTTTATATAGGTAAAGTAGAAAAGCAATGGACAGCAATCTATTTTTGAGGTCAACATATTACGAAATCAAAAACAGTTTTAGACATAAACATACAAAATCCCACTCTTCTACTGCCACTTCACCCCCATTATTCATCCTCATGAACTCCAATACATTACGAAAACCCCAGAGGGTAGTCCCATAAAGCATCTAATAACGCAAGAAACCTTGAATCTGATTTAAAACTCTACAATTATCGGACCTCCGGGTCATGGCGGCGCTTTGAGCTGACGCACTCACACCTCTGCTGCAAAAACTGGTTTTAAAATCATTGTTCGACCCACCTAATCCCATAGATTTCCTTAAAAGATTTTTGTAAAAAGATACAAACTGGCTTTTATATGTTAAAATAATCCTTTGGCTTGGAGAAAAAGGACTTTTATGGGTATTTGCAAATAAGGAAATATTATAACCAAGAAATTAAACAAAGTAATGACGAGTGTAATGCTCTGACTTTTATCAATGCTGATCTTTTATCAATGCTTAAAAATCATAATTTACAAGGGTAATAATATCTAAATTATATCAATCCATTGCAAATCTGGGCAGTTACTCTATTGAAATATATTAAAAACAAATCGGAAAGAGACGGTAATCTTGTTATGACGGACGAAGAGTGGGAAAATATTTGTACCTCCCAGTGGAGGAGCTCAAAATCACATGTTTGGATGGAATTTTATTGGAAAATGTGTCACATATTTTTTCATAGCGCCGTTGTCAAAGAGCTCATTGTTCACAAGGAAATGTTAACTGTTGGAGAAAGTGTGGCACCAGGAGACAAACCAGTATCACGTGTAATAATAATGGCACAGAAGTCACCACTGTGTAATTCTAAAGTAGAATGGACATAACGTCAATCATCCTGCTGCAATATTTCCTGTTCATATAAAAGCTGTAAATAAGTTATCTATTTTTTTTATAATTACACTTGTGTGACTAATTGTTTTCTGTACCTAATCTGTGTTGCAACAATGGAATTTTCCCCTTTGTGGGCCAAATAATCTTATCTAAAATATTATATGGGCTTTTAGAATCTATTTTGATTTTGTAAATTTATTTGTATTACTTTGCTATAATAAACTGAAATGAGAGGTGAACATTTTGAACAGTGTGTTGTCTTTAAGGAGTTTTACAACTTACAGTTCAGCTTTTTTTTTATCCTTGTTTAACTATTATACTTTCCTATTGGCTCTTTCTCCTTAGGGGGAGTGGTTTATAAATGACCATTTGAATGCACTATTTGTGAGAGTGTGTGCTCGTGGGCGTGGCCTCTGTCTCTCTCAGCCAATCAGAAGCCCTCTACCTGTCCTATAAAATCTCATTACAGTGATGGGCAGCATCTGAGTGAGTTGTTGTTGGGGCCCCTGGTTACACGTGGCTCAACTAACTGGACCTTTCTTTTGGAGACCGGCAACATGGGAGTTTGGATCTTGTGTTTCTTTCTGCTCGCTCTTGGGAAATCCACTGGTAAATAGCTTTATTTAATATTGATGAGATCCTAAACTTGTTTTAAATGGACTTTATGTTGTTCATTAGTCGACAGCAGTGATGAAGGGTGGAATGAAATCAAGCATAGCCCAAAAGGTAATCCAAACTCAAAATTAACCAATTTTGGAAATATCAGAATCTTTATGTAGTGAAATAATGTATTTGCTTCAGATTTGTTTGCTGATGGATCCATAAAGAATGTTGTTCAATTGCTCCAGTCACTGATCATCAAGGTGGACCAAAATGCTACAGAAGGTGAGTTCATGCAACACAAAGTGGAGCTACAGCTGAATACTAGGCAACTACAAACTTGTTATATATTGGATTTGTACACACGAGCTAAATTTATTACAGTGGTTAATATTTTTGTTTTACCTCAAAGCTGGACCAGTAGCATTGTGGGTAATCTTTATAACATGAACGGTTAAATGATAAAACCCGTTCCAAATGTCTTTGTTCCATACACAAGTAGCCAAGAAATGTTAAAGCTTTTAATCTGTGTTTTCTGATCAGAAGAATATTTGTAACTTGTTTTAGCTTTTTACTATTGCATTGAATTGATTTTAATACTTCAGTATGAGCTGTGCCAACCCTTCCATAAACACTATGTTCTAACCACTGTCATTTCAGTTCAATTGGAAACTAATGCAGTGGAAGTGTCAGCAGTGGGAGCCCAAAACAAGGTAAAATAGCCCAAATGTCTTGGCTGTAAAACTAGTATCAGAAATTGATGCCCAAACGTGACAAATCATCTTATCAAGGAACAGTTTTTCATCGTGTATATGAAATCAATTTGACAGTTCATGTTTCAAGTATGCAGTTCTTTTCCATTCTCTAGTCAGCTGGTGCTAGCCCCGCCCTTAATCTGAAAACAAAATCACTGAGAAATTTTGACTTTCATCATAAGACTAAAGAGCTGCGTCTGTTAGTCAGTCCAGGTGAAACTCTTCTAGGATCTGTTCAGCCGGCTTTGTAGTTCAGGCCTCTGGAAGATGAATGAAGATTTGAACTGCTATCATAAATTAATAACTTCATAAACATTCAGTCCGTTAAGGGAAAACATTGTAAACTCTTCTGATCCCAACTGCCTTTATTTACAGACTAGTTCAGCCACCCTGGGCGACGGCGCCAGCAACAACGGCACTACCCTGGGCGACGGCGCCAGCAACAACGGCACTACCCTGGGCGACGGCGCCAGCAACAACGGCACTACCCTGGGCGACGGCGCCAGCAACAACGGCACTACCCTGGGCGACGGCGCCAGCAACAACGGCACTACCCTGGGCGACGGCGCCAGCCACAACGGCACTACCCTGGGCGACGGCGCCAGCCACAACGGCACTACCCTGGGCGACGGCGCCAGCCACAACGGCACTACCCTGGGCGACGGCGCCAGCCACAACGGCACTACCCTGGGCGACGGCGCCAGCCACAACGGCACTACCCTGGGCGACGGCGCCAGCCACAACGGCACTACCCTGGGCGACGGCGCCAGCCACAACGGCACTACCCTGGGCGACGGCGCCAGCCACAACGGCACTACCCTGGGCGACGGCGCCAGCCACAACGGCACTACCCTGGGCGACGGCGCCAGCCACAACGGCACTACCCTGGGCGACGGCGCCAGCCACAACGGCACTACCCTGGGCGACGGCGCCAGCCACAACGGCACTACCCTGGGCGACGGCGCCAGCCACAACGGCACTACCCTGGGCGACGGCGCCAGCCACAACGGCACTACCCTGGGCGACGGCGCCAGCCACAACGGCACTACCCTGGGCGACGGCGCCAGCCACAACGGCACTACCCTGGGCGACGGCGCCAGCCACAACGGCACTACCCTGGGCGACGGCGCCAGCCACAACGGCACTACCCTGGGCGACGGCGCCAGCCACAACGGCACTACCCTGGGCGACGGCGCCAGCCACAACGGCACTACCCTGGGCGACGGCGCCAGCCACAACGGCACTACCCTGGGCGACGGCGCCAGCCACAACGGCACTACCCTGGGCGACGGCGCCAGCCACAACGGCACTACCCTGGGCGACGGCGCCAGCCACAACGGCACTACCCTGGGCGACGGCGCCAGCCACAACGGCACTACCCTGGGCGACGGCGCCAGCCACAACGGCACTACCCTGGGCGACGGCGCCAGCCACAACGGCACTACCCTGGGCGACGGCGCCAGCCACAACGGCACTACCCTGGGCGACGGCGCCAGCCACAACGGCACTACCCTGGGCGACGGCGCCAGCCACAACGGCACTACCCTGGGCGACGGCGCCAGCCACAACGGCACTACCCTGGGCGACGGCGCCAGCCACAACGGCACTACCCTGGGCGACGGCGCCAGCCACAACGGCACTACCCTGGGCGACGGCGCCAGCCACAACGGCACTACCCTGGGCGACGGCGCCAGCCACAACGGCACTACCCTGGGCGACGGCGCCAGCCACAACGGCACTACCCTGGGCGACGGCGCCAGCCACAACGGCACTACCCTGGGCGACGGCGCCAGCCACAACGGCACTACCCTGGGCGACGGCGCCAGCCACAACGGCACTACCCTGGGCGACGGCGCCAGCCACAACGGCACTACCCTGGGCGACGGCGCCAGCCACAACGGCACTACCCTGGGCGACGGCTGGGCTGCTAGTTTCAAGGATGTGTTGTCTGCTTTTGCTTTTAAATAAAACATTTTACCAACCGTTTGGCTGCCTGTAAAAGCTGATTTCAACTTCTGACATTTTTCCATCAGTTAGTCTAATGGGAGTTTAGTCCTGGATTGTGTATTTTCCTGCTTTCAGGATTATATTCCAAGATTTGTGTGATGCTAAAGTACATGGTTCTGAAATTGCTCAGGAGCCACATTAGTCCGCAGTATAGTTTCAGTCCATTCAATTTTTGTAACGGCCAAAATCACCAGTTTCTTCTGAGGGACAGTGAAAAATGAATCTGTCTGTGGTGGCGCGGGACGATGTCCCAGAGTCTTCTGTCCTTTGACCCTCTTTCTCGGCCAGGAAAAACTACAAAAAACCTCTTTGGGGAAAAAGATCTAACTCGCAGACGGACATGAGGGAGACTGGAGCTGGACCAACTCTTCAGGAAGATGAGGGACCGTCCATACGGCGCAGGGACCACTTCACCAGGAGAGGGGCATCTGGGTCCACCGGTCCTCCAGAGTGAGAAAAAGGCAGTGAACAGTTGTAGAAATAAAAATTAAATATTGTTAGAATAGTCAAGAGGATAGTGCTCAAGTTGCCATACTTCCCCCAGCATAGTTGCTCCTAGGGCAGCGTAGCTAAAGCTGTGGGTTTATATTTCTGTTCCTAACTGGTCTGATCATAGGCGATTTCAAAGAGGAACGTTTTAAGCCTGGACTTGGATGAAGAGACTGTGTCGGCCTCTTTAACATGGCCCGGGAGCTGATTCCATAATACAGACGCTTGGTAGCTAAACACTACCTCCTGTGCTTTTAGAGACTCTTGGGACCACCAGAAGGCCAGCATTCTGAGAGCGAAGAGCTCTGTTTGGATGATATGGTTCTATAGTATCTTTGAGGTAGGATGGGGCCATGTCATTTATGGTTTTGTAGGTCAGGAGTAGAATTTTAAATTTGATTCTAAACTCAACAGGAGCCAGGGAAGAGACTCCAGCACCGGCGTAATGTGCTCTCTTCTTTTAGTTCCTGTTAGTAATCTTGCTGCTGCATTTTGAACCAGTTGAAAGCTTTTTATGGAGCTTCTAGGACCTGCTGTGAGCAGGAGTTAGTCATCTAATCTAGTCGTTACAAATGCATGGATAAGTTTTTCAGCATCGCTTTTATGCAGGATTCTTCTGATTTTGGATCTTGTTGCACAGATGGAAATCAGCTGTTTTACAAGCTTGATTTATATGAGCTTTAAATGAGAGCTCCTGGTCAAATAAGACTCTGAGGTTTCTTACAGTAGAACTGGACTCGTAGATGCAATGACCTTGGTTTTTTCAGGGTTAAGAAGCAGATAATTAAAATGTCATCCAGGTTTTTATCTCCTTCACACAAGCACTAAGTCCGTCTACTTGATCGCTCTGATCAGGTTTCATTGATAAATACAACTGAGTGTCATCTGCATAGCAGTGGAAGTTAATGCCATGTGACCTGATCATGTGACATAACGGCAGCATATACAGAGTAAACAGAATTGGACCGAGTACTGATCCCTGTGGCACACCGTAAATTACTTTAGAGCAAGGTGAGGAGCTCTGGTTTACATTAACAAATTGGTATCTATCAGATAAATAGGATTTAAACCAGCTGAGGGCTGTTCCTCCAACACCTACATCACATTCTAACCTCTGCAGAAGAATGTTGTGGTCGATGGTGTCAAACGCTGCGCTGAGGTCCAACAGAACCAGGATTGAGACCAGTCCATCATCAGCAGCTAATAACAAATTGTTTGTGACTTTAACTATGTGATAAAATGTGAATATATGATTATATTTCTGTGATGTATTTTCTCTGCATAATAGGGATATTTTATCTGCATCATTAGTCGAAGAGAAAAACGGGTGTGTGACAGCATTTGTTTGTGAGGGGGTCATAAAGATGGGCCAAAGAAAGTTTCCCCAGGGGGGTGCAACAGCCCAGAGGAGTTTGGGTAAACATTACCCCAGGCTTTATCTCTACGGAAAGTACCAGCTGTGTAAAAGACAAGTGCCTTGATGTGAAGCTGACCAATGAGAAATGTGACCCGCCTATTCCAGAATATCTAATAAAACCAACCAGCATGAGAAAAAACGGGGTGAGACACAGGAGGATCACGCAGGCTGCGTACAACAGCCTGCGTGATCCTCCTGTGTCTCACCCCGTCCCAGCGTTTTCTCTCAAGCTTGCCATACATATGTCTGATATTTCTGTGTCGTTTCATATTCTAAGTTGAATTGTGTTCTCTGTGTGTTAAGGAATAGCATTGGTGTATGTCTAATTTCTTGACAAACTAATGCATTTTTCAGTGCTGTGGTGGGCTCTGAACCCTGCTGTGGTGGGCTCTGAACCCTGCTGTGGTGGGCTCTGAACCCTGACTGGAAAACTTCAAATACGTTATTGTCCTGTAGGTGGCGACAAAGCTGTTTTACTACAACTTTTTCAAGGATTTTAGAGACAAAGGGAAGATTGGAAATAGGTCTGTAGTTTACCAATAGGTCGGGATCGAGATTAGGCTTTTTCAGAAGAGGTTTAATGACTGCATGTTTGAAGGACTGTGGAACATAAGCACTTGCTAGTGAAGTATTTATTATATTAAGAATAGAGTCTATAATTAGGGGGAGAATGTCTTTGTGGAGTCTGCTTGGAATGGGGTCTAGGACACAAGTTGAGCTTTTAGAGGACATAATGGCTGAAGTAATCTCTGCTTGATCAACAGCTGTGAACCTTTCTAAATTCTATTGCATTTAGGCTGCCAGTTGTTCCTTGTGATCCCTGGGCACTTTGACGGGTATGAACATCACATTTTTTGGCTCCTCCACCGAGATGTACTTTTTCCATCCGTCCAGACCTGGATATCTTAAGTACATTTACGGTAGATTTATGACTTAAATCTTTTTTTTCCCCCTTAAATTCTGATTTGAGCCTTTAATATTTTTTTGAGCCTTCCTTTGCAATACCTGTTTCTCCAAGTCAAAAGATTTTCATTATATCAGTTTTCTTCCATATACTGACCAGTTTAGGATTGTTTTCTTTGGTTTGTATGATTTAATTTGCACTTTCCATGTTGTACAGATTTTACAGAGGAATTCTCAGGTTCCTCCAGATGACTCGACTCATCTGCCAGTAAGGCCTGTACAGGAACTCGCGGCACAACATTACAGTCAATTTTTCCATTGAGCTTCATACTCTGTGTACCACCAGTATAGAACTGCATTTTTCATACAAAGTAATCTGACAAGCGTTTTCATTTGATATCAGCTGTAGAGTTTTGAATCGGATACAAGATTTATTTTGTCTTGCCGTATGTAATAAAATGTAAATATATGATTATATTTCTGTGATGTATATTATCTGCATAATAGTGATATTACGATATTTGTATATTATCTATATCATTAGTCTAAGAGAAAAATGGCATGTGAAAAACTGCATTTGTGAAAGTGTCGTAAAGATGGGGCAAAGGAATGTTTACCCCAGGGTGGGGTGTAGCACCCCAGGGAGGGGTGAAGCACCCCAGGGGAGTTAGGTAAACATTCCCCACTCTTATCTCTAAGGAAGAAAGACAGTTGTAAAAACAAGTGATGTGAAGTTAACCAATGAGGATGTGACCCGCCTATTCCATAATGTGAAATAAATCCAACCTGCAAGAGAAAAAACATTGTGAGACCAAGGAGGGTCGCCAGGCTATTTACGCCAGCCTTGGCGACCCGGCCCGACGCTTTCTCCCTTGCATGCAAGCTGCACAAAGTCTGACGTTTCTGTGTCGTCTAATATTCTAAGTTGAATTGTGTTCTCTGTGTGTTAAGGAATAGCATTGGTTTATGTCTAATTTCTTGACACCGTACACATCTTAAAAATACATATTCATAGTTTTGTCCCACTTCTCAAATACAATCTTTGTTTTTTACAATCAGGTTGATGTCAGTATTAGAGATTGATGTAGGATGTAAGGGTTTTTTGGTGAAGATTAGACCTTTGGGACCAGGCTTGTTATCTGGGTCCTGACAGAAAAAAAGAGACAGAGGTTTGGCTGCACAGTTTGCGGAGCGGCACTATCTGCCGGTACTAACAACTATGCCTGTGCCATACTTGATCAAAATCTATAACAGTTGCAATATATAAAAACACTTTAATGTTTTTAGAACTTTACAACCAACAGCCCAAACTAAGATTAAGCTCTGGATATCAAAATGTATAAATGTTTTTTATCAGATAAAAGAAAATCAAAGGTACTTAGAATTAAGGAGATATTACAACCAAAATATTAAACATAGAGCCGACTATAATACTCTGATTGAAATTTCTATGACAGCATATGAAGCAGAACTTTCAAGAATAATAACATCTAAACTATATAAATGCATGAATTATCTGGGCGATAAACTGAGCCTTTTATCCATTTGCTAACACAACCCCTCGATCCAAACTGCGCTCCAAAAGAGCCTCCACGCTGCTCGGTCCACAGTTGCCACGATAACGGGGTTGTACTTCCGGGGGTGAAGTTGTTACGGAAATTTGTTTTGTGTCTATTTTATTTTTTAATTGTAGATAAAACTATAATTGGATTTGCCAAGGTTCCATGGAAAATTGATAATATTAATCTAGTTTATTCCGTACATTGTTTAATACGTTTTTCACTGTCACCCTCCGCGACAACCGCTATTGTGATTTTGGGCGTTACAAAAATGAATTGAATTGAATAGTTCAGATTTGGACCTAAAATTGATAAAACAGCCCGAATCACAAACATGAGCATCCGCACGGGATAAGATTTTCCTGAGGACCTCTGAGTTTTCTGAAATACAATAGGTAAAAGTTGGGGGAATTTTTAACACACAACTTAATTAAAACATAATTTATCCAAGGTCCCTAGGAAAAACAAATCCCGTCTGGATGAGGCTAAAGACACATATCTCCCGTTTCTTCCCTCAAATGTCCAATTCACTAGCAAGAACCACAACTATGATACAAAGTGTTTATTGGCGTACAAGAAACATGAACTACACAAATGTACAGAATTTTATGCCGTTTTGGGGCTTTGGACGATGAGGGCTGTAGACTCAGCGGCTCCGGAGCTGTGTCTCTTTTTCCCAGGAGGAAGCACACCATTCCGGGAGAGATTTTGAGAAAGACACGGAGGGGCAGGCGCGCGCTGGTGCCAAGCTCCGGAAAAAGAAGCGCCGCTTCAGACCCGCGGTACCGAAGGTCGTCATGGGAAACGTGCAGTCCCTTCAAAATAAGAAAGCGGAGCTGGCAAGTCTTACAAGGTACGAACGGGAATATAAAGACTCAAGCATCATTTTGCTCACAGAGACCTGGCTAACCCCAGAAATCCCGGATCATACTGTTGCTTTGGACCATTTTCATCTCCTGCGCGCAGACAGAACAAGGGACAGTGGAAAGAGAAGAGGTGGAGGCCTGGCAGTGTTTGTCCATGAGAGGTGGTGTAGATCAAGCCACTGCTCAGTCAAAGAACAGCTGTGTATCAGAGACATTGAACTGTTAGCCGTTAGCATGAGGCCATATTATCTGCCCCGGGAGTTCTCACACGTTATTGTAATAGCAGTGTACGTAGCCCCATCTGCTAATGCTGACAATGCCTGTGAAGCATTGTTTTCCACCACAAGCAGACTGCAAAACAAGCACCCGCAGGCGCTGTTCCTCGTCTCTGGTGACTTTAACCACGCTTCTCCCTCTTCGGTTCTGCCACATACACCCAGTATGTCACCTGCCCCACCAGAGACAATAAAACACTGGATTTATTCTTTGCCAATACCAGGAGGCTTATTTCTCATCCCCCCTTCCTCCCCTGGGCAGCTCGGACCACACCCTTGTACACCTGAGGCCTGTGTATGAACCCATCGTGCGGAGGCAGCCTGTGGTGCCCCGTGTGGTGAGGATGTGGTCTGCTGAGAGCGAGGAGGCTCTGAGGGACTGCTTCAGCACCACTGTCTGGACTGAGCTTTATGACCCACATGGGGAGGACTTCAACACTATCACAGTGCATCACGGACTACATCAACTTCTGCTTTGAGAACACTGTTCCCCCCCGGACGGTGCAGTGTTTTCCAAAAAACAAGCCGTGGATTAACCGTGAACTGAAGGCTCTGCTGAAGGAGAAGAAGAGAGCCTTCAGGTCAGGGAACAAGGAGGAGCTGAGGACTGTGCAGAAGGATCTGAGGAGGAAGATCAGGCAGGCGGAAGCTGGCTACAAGAGGAGGATGGAGGAGCCTGAAAACCATCTCAGGCTTCAAACCCCCCCTGCCCAGACGGAAGGGGACCTACAGTGGGTGAATGAGCTAAATTCTTACTTCCTGAGGTTTGATCAATCACCCACCCCTCCCCCTGCACAGCTGCGGGAGGGGTGCAGCATGCTCCCTCTTCCACAGCTGGACAATGGCCCACACCCGTCCCTCTTGACACCTTCGGCCCATCAGCTCCCCACTTCGCCTGGACTCACCCATCCCCCCAGCACACAGTCCCCCTGCCAACAACTGACTGTCACAACAGCACAGGTGAGGAGAGAGCTGAAGAGGATTAAAGTGAGGAAGGCAGCAGGACCTGACAGCATCAGCCCCAGGCTCCTTAAGTCCTGCAGATGAACTGTGTGGAGTTATAGAGCATGTCTTCAACATGAGCCTGAAGCTGAGGGTGGTACCACAGGTCTGGAAGACCTCCTGTCTGGTACTTGTGCCCAGACACCGCGCGCCAAAGACCTGAACAGCTTCAGGCCGGTGGCACTCACGTCCCATCTGTTGAAGACACTGGAGCGGCTGGTCCAAGACCACCTCCGCTCCACCGTGAGCCCAGCCCTGGACCCGTTGCAGTTTGCATACCGGCCTGGCATCGGAGTGGAGGACGCCGTCATCTCCCTGCTGCACCGCTCTCTCTCTCACCTGGAGAAGCCTGGCAGCTCTGTGAGGATCCTTTTCTTTGATCTCTCCAGCGCCTTCAACACCATCAGCTCCTGAGGGACAAGCTGGAGACGGCTGGTGTGGACTACGACCTGCAGAGTGGATCCTGGACTACCTCAGAGACCGACCCCAGTTTGTGAGAGCCCGGGACTGTGTGTCTGACACCTGGACCTGCAGTGTGGGGGCGCCCCAGGGCACCGTCCTCGCGCCCTTTCTCTTCACCCTTTACACTGCAGACCTCAGACACGACACGGACAGCTGTGTCCTGCAGAAGTTCTCTGACCACTCTGCCATCATCGGACTCATCACAGACGATGATGATGCGGAGTACAGAGGACTGGAGCAGGACTTTGTGGACTGGTGTCAGCGGAACCACCTCCTCATCAACGCGGGGAAGACCAAGGAGATGGTGGTGGACTTCCGTAGACGCCACTCTGCTGCCCCATCACCAGTGAACATCCAGGAAAGGGACATTGAGAGAGTGGACTCATACCACTAGTACCTGGGTGTTCATCTGAACCACAAACTGGACTGGACTCATAACACAGACGCACTGTACAGGAAGAGCCAGAGTCGGCTCCACCTCCTGAGGAGACTCAGGTCTTTTGGAGTGACAGGGCCACTCCTGAAGACCTTCTCTGACTCTGTGGTGGCATCAGCTCCTGTAGGTGTGGTCTGCTGGAGCAGCAGCATCACAGAGAGGGAGAGGAGGAAGCTGGACAAAGCTCCGTCCTGGGCTGTGCTCTGGACTTGGTGCAGGAGGTGGGGGACAGAAGGGTCCTGGCTAAACTCACATCTATGCTGGACCATGAGTCTCACCCCTTGCAGGTCACTCTGTCCGCTCTGGAGAGCAGCTTCAGTGAGAGACTGATCCACCCTCGCTGTGTGAAGGAGACGTTTCACAGGTCTTTCCTTCCTGCTGCTGTCAGACTCTATAACAAACACTGCTAGCCCTGAACACTTGCAATTCTGACTTAACCATGGTGCAATACCGTCATATTCATGTGCAATTACTGTCATACTCACACACAATTAATGTCTTATTCATGTGCATATAACTGATGTAAATAAGAGTGTTTACTTTACCATTATTATTATTATTATTAGTAGTAGTATTATTTGTCTTATGCCAGCTATTTTTATTATTATTATTTTATCTTCATTTTTATTTTCTCCCCTCCATTCATGAGAGGACCTGTTTACAGGAGTTTTGTTAATAAGTCTTTATTTTTGTTCATAAGAGTTCTTCTAGTGTTTTTTAAACTTGCTATAAGTTATCTGTCCTTTCCCCCTGTAAATGCCTTCGTTGCAACACCAAAATTTCCCCATGTCTGGATTAAAGGATTATCTTATCTTAAACATGGATTTTCCGACGTGAGGGCGGCAAGAGTGCCCGGAGAGAAGAGAAGGAGACCAGGCAGCCCGTGGCCATAAGAGAAAAGAGTAAGACCTGTTGACCTTGGGCCTGAGGAGAGAAAAGACTGACAGAAAGATGAGAAAGAGTGGAAGCTGGCAGCCTGTTGCCCAGGGAAAAGGTGTGAGACCTGGCAACAGAGGGCCTGAGGAGAAAAGCATAAGATTTGGCAACCTGTCGCTGAAAGAGAAAGAGTGGGACCTGGCAACGTCTTGCCCGAGGGGAGGGATGGAAAGAGAAGGAAGAGGGAAGAGCGAAAAGGAAGGGGGGAAGAGAGAGAAGGAAGGGGGGAAGAGAGAGAAGGAAGGGGGGAAGAGAGAGAAGGAAGGGGGAAGAGAGGGGGAAGAAAGAAGGAGGGAGAAGAAGGGGGAGGAGAGAGGAATGAGGAGCAAGAGGGAGGGAGTGATGTTTAATATTGTAGTGTTTATACCATCCACCTGCGCGGCGGCGCACATTTTCCAAATTACAAAAGTTCTCTTACATCATCACTTTTATTTCCATGGTCAATACAAGCAAGTTATACATCATTTTAAAGGTTATTTTCTCAACGAACATTGAATAATTTGCCCCAATAAGCAATTGCCAATAGTTTGTGAGAAAGTCTCAACTTTTACAAACGCATGTCCTGTTTGCTGTTTATGACGGACGAAACGGCTTTAATTCTGTACATTCTTGTACTCAGTCTGTCCATAAGGAACCATTGAAAAACAATATCCACTTGTATTTTTCCTGAAGTTTTACGATTTCAAGATATTGTCAAGTAAACAAAGTTTTCTTCTCTGGCTCATACTTTTCGTCCGGCTCGTCCGGTGCATTTCTCCGTCCATAACAAATGACCTGTTTGACTTATAAGATGGTGTTTGGCATTGATCTTTTCTTCAGACTGTTAGCTACAGAATAAGACCATCCACAGGTTTGTTTTTTACAGCCTCCACAAAAAAAAACTGCGTCGCGTCTGACGCACGCGGTCTTCTTGTTTTTAGCCACATAGCACTAGCATGCGGTGACCTAGGACAGGGGTCCCCAACCACCAGGCTGGTTCCAGTCCTCAATGCGTGTGCTACCGGGCCGCACAAAAACGGAAATAATCTCTCAGTGACAGCATCTTCTCCGATGTAACTTTCGCCTGTCCCTCATGACACGCTAATAAGCTTGTCTGTGGATATATCATGAAAAGCCTTAAAGGAAATCGCCAATGAAATCCATTAAATATAATGGCAAGTACATTACATCTCTGCTCTTGTCCTGCGTGATAAAATTTCTGATACGTGCATTATACGCAATACGTCATCGCGGATGCGTCGCATCAAACGCGCTGCCCAAAAGTAGAGGGAAAAGGCCAAGTGAGGATACTGGAGGACACGTCACCTGGGCCAGCATTCTGCAACTGCTGCGTGATCATCTGTTTTTACTTTTACAAGAGTTTGAGCGCTACTTCCCGTGCGCAAAAGATCCGCAAACTGTGTGTCAATGTATCCACGACCCATTAAACCGGGCGAATCGAGCATGTGCAACAAGAGGATCAGTTGTTGGAGATTGAATGCAACAACTCTGCTGACATTCTGGATGAAAATCAAACCAGAATACCCTGACATCGCCACAAGAGCACTAAAAACCTTACTACCATTTCCAACATCCTATATGTGTGAAGCAGGCTTTTCTGCAGTTACGGCAACAAAACAAAATTAGAAACACACTGCGGGTGTCATTGTCTCCCATCACTCCTAGATGGGACCATCTCATCGCACAGAAACACGCGCAGGGCTCCCACTGATTCAGGGGTGGCTGCCCATGAGTCCGAAGGTTCACTGGTCCGAAGGTTCACTAGCCCGAAAATTCAGAAATTTTAAGGTTCACTAGACCGAAGGTTCACTAGTCCGAAGGTTCACAGGTCCGAAATTTACCCGAAATTTTAAGGTTCACAAATCCGAAGGTTCACTGGTCCGAAGGTGTGAGTCCACCTTCGGACCAGTGACTAGCAAACTTTCGGACTAGTGAACCTTTAAAACCTTCGGACTTGTGAACCTTCGGACTAGCGAACCTTCGGACTCGTGGGGGGTAACCGATTCAGCGTGTGGTGAGTTGTAATTTTTATGCACTTATTTTTGCCATATTTATCTGATGAGCTTCCACCAGTCAGA
Source organism: Eucyclogobius newberryi (assembly GCF_026437365.1). NCBI lineage: Eukaryota > Metazoa > Chordata > Actinopteri > Gobiiformes > Gobiidae > Eucyclogobius > Eucyclogobius newberryi. The sequence continues at coordinate 13,929 of NW_027316302.1, read as the reverse complement.
AGAACAGTGAGGACACGTGTAACTGTAAGTTATGTTACTCCAATTCGGATCTTTTGGTATGATACACTTAATAATGTACAAACGCGTCTTTTGAGAACATTTCATCTTCCGAGCTGAATCGAATGGAAGCCTAAGCCCCGCCCACTTCCGCGAAAGTTAACCTGACCGCGACATAACCTGGCACACCGGTCCGTGAAAATAAAACCTACATTATTCCGGTCCGTGGTGCAAAAAAGGTTGGGGACCCCTGACCTAGAAGACTTTGATTGATATATTATTCTAGCCAATAAAAATAGCTTTCGAATGGTGGGTGGGACTTAGGGCTTCTTCACACAGAATCGTCTCTATCCTCGTGCATAAGGCTGTCAGAGCCTAGATTTTTCGGCAGGGGGCGACTAGATTTTACGCATTACGTTTTATGATTTTATTAGCCTTATGGACGCGCATTTTTTTAGATGTATTTATTATTATACCAATACAAAAATAAAATAAAAATATAATTTTTTTTTTACCTCTGGGTGAAAATATGGGAAATAATATGGGAAATTCATGGGTAAACTCAGATTTACACATTTTCACATACATTGGTTTTTAGCAGTTATAATAGGTATTAGTGGTCTACAAAACATCAAAATGTATGTTTTATGGTAATAGAGGAGCTAAAATTGTAATAAAACAGTTTGGCACAGTTGCCACACATTTGGATCACTTGTTCCGAATATACTTTTTGATACAAAAAGGTCAACGGCACCAAAATGCCTGTTCCTAGAGATCTGAAACTTTACACAGTAGTTGTCAACAAGATAAACAGCATATACAGTGAACAGCATATGCACACAATGAAGTATGTCTTGCTTAGGACCATTATCTGCAGAAACTAGAAGGCCTAAGCTTTCTAATGTTGCATCACACTCACATGTGGGCTGTAAGATCCTCTTTTAATAAGCAATGCCATTTGGGTACAACCATTGTGCACAGGGCCAAATAGGCGGATGGTAACAGGTTAATTGTGTTAATTAATAATGATAATTATTATTATTAGGGCCGATCGCCACAAGCTGGCAAGAGGCCTATTAGTTCCGTAAGGCCGGGGAAAGCACGACTGCGAAAGTCGAGCGTGAAGCGCTCGCCCACTTCCAAACACTCACTAACGGACTCCTCCACTCATGCATGCCCCGTGCATACTAATTAGAAGTCGGAAAATGGAACATTAGCGTTGTAAAAAAGTGCGCACTAAACAAGTGCTTTACGTGCTTCGCGGTGTCATCCCCAAATAAAGCGCTCGTTTGAGCTAAGTAGCTCACGAATACGTTTGCCATCTCTTATATAAGCATGTAATGCAAAAATTATTGAACCCCCCCTATTTTTCACCAAGGTCACAAAAATTGGCACACCTCTAAAAATTGTGCCTCTCTACATTCATTTCCCCAAATGTACAAAAAATGCATTGAGAGATAGAATATATATATATATATATATATATATATATATATATATATATATATATATATATATATATATATATATATATATATATATATACATATATATATATATATATATATATATGTATATATATATATATATATGTAGTGGTTTAAGTGAATATTACTGGAAAGGTTTTCTCTCTTTTAAATGTGTCTGCTCCACCAGGGAGTGATATCACTTTCTATGATGATGTCATGGACCTGACTGTAAACCACTCTGAGAGAACCCTCATTTGTGGCGGCGACTAGTAGTGTTAGTGAAATATTGAAATACATATGTTTAAAGCAAATGTTCAACCAGAGGTGGTTGGCTTCAGAAACATGCTAAATATACTAAAGAATAAATTAAAGAAAAACCGAAATTTACTTTTTGTCCTAAATATAGTATAGCACTTTAGAGTAATAATAAAAATAAAAGTGAATGAAACAGCTTGAATTCACTAGCCTCATATACGTAAAAAATGTCATGTTCCAAATTACCACCAATAGTCTATAGTTTTCCATAAAATATTTTATGCGCTTTTATAATCTAGAATCTATTTTGATTTTGTAAATTTATTTGTATTACTTTGCTATAATAAACTGAAATGAGAGGTGAACATTTTGAACAGTGTGTTGTCTTTAAGGAGTTTTACAACTTACAGTTCAGCTTTTTTTTTATCCTTGTTTAACTATTATACTTTCCTATTGGCTCTTTCTCCTTAGGGGGAGTGGTTTATAAATGACCATTTGAATGCACTATTTGTGAGAGTGTGTGCTCGTGGGCGTGGCCTCTGTCTCTCTCAGCCAATCAGAAGCCCTCTACCTGTCCTATAAAATCTCATTACAGTGATGGGCAGCATCTGAGTGAGTTGTTGTTGGGGCCCCTGGTTACACGTGGCTCAACTAACTGGACCTTTCTTTTGGAGACCGGCAACATGGGAGTTTGGATCTTGTGTTTCTTTCTGCTCGCTCTTGGGAAATCCACTGGTAAATAGCTTTATTTAATATTGATGAGATCCTAAACTTGTTTTAAATGGACTTTATGTTGTTCATTAGTCGACAGCAGTGATGAAGGGTGGAATGAAATCAAGCATAGCCCAAAAGGTAATCCAAACCCATAATTAATCAATTTTGGAAATATCAGAATCTTTATGTAGTGAAATAATGTATTTGCCTCAGATTTGTTTGCTGATGGATCCATAAAGAATGTTGTTCAGTTGCTCCAGTCACTGATCATCAAGGTGGACCAAAATGCTACAGAAGGTGAGTTCATGCAACACAAAGTGGAGCTACAGCTGAATACTAGGCAACTACAAACTTGTTATATATTGGATTTGTACACACGAGCTAAATTTATTACAGTGGTTAATATTTTTGTTTTACGCCAAAGCTGGACCAGTAGCATTGTGGGTAATCTTTATAACATGAACAGTTAAATGATAAAACCCGTTCCAAATGTCTTTGTTCCATACACAAGTAGCCAAGAAATGTTAAAGCTTTTAATCTGTGTTTTCTGATCAGAAGAATATTTGTAACTTGTTTTAGCTTTTTACTATTGCATTGAATTGATTTTAATACTTCAGTATGAGCTGTGCCAACCCTTCCATAAACACTATGTTCTAACCACTGTCATTTCAGTTCAATTGGAAACTAATGCAGTGGAAGTGTCAGCAGTGGGAGCCCAAAACAAGGTAAAATAGCCCAAATGTCTTGGTGTAAAACTAGTATCAGAAATTGATGCCCAAACATGACAAATCATCCAATCAATGAACAGTTTTTCATCGTGTATATGAAATATTCAATTTGACAGTTCATGTTTCAAGTATGCAGTTCTTTTCCATTCTCTAGTCAGCTGGTGCTAGCCCCGCCCTTAATCTGAAAACAAAATCACTGAGAAATTTTGACTTTCATCATAAGACTAAAGAGCTGCGTCTGTTAGTCAGTCCAGGTGAAACTCTTCTAGGATCTGTTCAGCCGGCTTTGTAGTTCAGGCCTCTGGAAGATGAATGAAGATTTGAACTGCTATCATAAATTAATAACTTCATAAACATTCAGTCCGTTAAGGGAAAAAACATTGTAAACTCTTCTGATCCCAACTGCCTTTATTTACAGACTAGTTCAGCCACCCTGGGCGACGGCGCCAGCAACAACTGCACTACCCTGGGCGACGGCGCCAGCAACAACGGCACTACCCTGGGCGACGGCGCCAGCAACAACGGCACTACCCTGGGCGACGGCGCCAGCCACAACGGCACTACCCTGGGCGACGGCGCCAGCCACAACGGCACTACCCTGGGCGACGGCGCCAGCCACAACGGCACTACCCTGGGCGACGGCGCCAGCCACAACGGCACTACCCTGGGCGACGGCGCCAGCCACAACGGCACTACCCTGGGCGACGGCGCCAGCCACAACGGCACTACCCTGGGCGACGGCGCCAGCCACAACGGCACTACCCTGGGCGACGGCGCCAGCCACAACGGCACTACCCTGGGCGACGGCGCCAGCCACAACGGCACTACCCTGGGCGACGGCGCCAGCCACAACGGCACTACCCTGGGCGACGGCGCCAGCCACAACGGCACTACCCTGGGCGACGGCGCCAGCCACAACGGCACTACCCTGGGCGACGGCGCCAGCCACAACGGCACTACCCTGGGCGACGGCGCCAGCCACAACGGCACTACCCTGGGCGACGGCGCCAGCCACAACGGCACTACCCTGGGCGACGGCGCCAGCCACAACGGCACTACCCTGGGCGACGGCGCCAGCCACAACGGCACTACCCTGGGCGACGGCGCCAGCCACAACGGCACTACCCTGGGCGACGGCGCCAGCCACAACGGCACTACCCTGGGCGACGGCGCCAGCCACAACGGCACTACCCTGGGCGACGGCGCCAGCCACAACGGCACTACCCTGGGCGACGGCGCCAGCCACAACGGCACTACCCTGGGCGACGGCGCCAGCCACAACGGCACTACCCTGGGCGACGGCGCCAGCCACAACGGCACTACCCTGGGCGACGGCTGGGCTGCTAGTTTCAAGGATGTGTTGTCTGCTTTTGCTTTTAAATAAAACATTTTACCAACCGTTTGGCTGCCTGTAAAAGCTGATTTCAACTTCTGACATTTTTCCATCAGTTAGTCTAATGGGAGTTTAGTCCTGGATTGTGTATTTTCCTGCTTTCAGGATTATATTCCAAGATTTGTGTGATGCTAAAGTACATGGTTCTGAAATTGCTCAGGAGCCACATTAGTCCGCAGTATAGTTTCAGTCCATTCAATTTTTGTAACGGCCAAAATCACCAGTTTCTTCTGAGGGACAGTGAAAAATGAATCTGTCTGTGGTGGCGCGGGACGATGTCCCAGAGTCTTCTGTCCTTTGACCCTCTTTCTCGGCCAGGAAAAACTACAAAACCTCTTTGGGGAAAAAGATCTAACTCGCAGACAGACATGAGGGAGACTGGAGCTGGACCAACTCTTCAGGAAGATGAGGGACCGTCCATACGGCGCAGGGACCACTTCACCAGGAGAGGGGCATCTGGGTCCACCGGTCCTCCAGAGTGAGAAAAAGGCAGTGAACAGTTGTAGAAATAAAAATTAAATATTGTTAGAATAGTCAAGAGGATAGTGCTCAAGTTGCCATACTTCCCCCAGCATAGTTGCTCCTAGGGCAGCGTAGCTAAAGCTGTGGGTTTATATCTCTGTTCCTAACTGGTCTGATCATAGGCGATTTCAAAGAGGAACGTTTTAAGCCTGGACTTGGATGAAGAGATTGTGTCGGCCTCTTTAACATGGACCGGGAGCTGATTCCATAATACAGACGCTTGGTAGCTAAACACTACCTCCTGTGCTTTTAGAGACTCTTGGGACCACCAGAAGGCCAGCATTCTGAGAGCGAAGAGCTCTGTTTGGATGATATGGTTCTATAGCATCTTTGAGGTAGGATGGGGCCATGTCATTTATGGTTTTGTAGGTCAGGAGTAGAATTTTAAATTTGATTCTAAACTCAACAGGAGCCAGGGAAGAGACTCCAGCACCGGCGTAATGTGCTCTCTTCTTTTAGTTCCTGTTAGTAATCTTGCTGCTGCATTTTGAACCAGTTGAAAGCTTTTTATGGAGCTTCTAGGACCTGCTGTGAGCAGGAGTTAGTCATCTAATCTAGTCGTTACAAATGCATGGATAAGTTTTTCAGCATCGCTTTTATGCAGGATTCTTCTGATTTTGGATCTTGTTGCACAGATGGAAATCAGCTGTTTTACAAGCTTGATTTATATGAGCTTTAAATGAGAGCTCCTGGTCAAATAAGACTCTGAGGTTTCTTACAGTAGAACTGGACTCGTAGATGCTTAGGGCCAGCACAATGACCTCCAGCACAATGACCTTGGTTTTTTCAGGGTTAAGAAGCAGATAATTAAAATGTCATCCAGGTTTTTATCTCCTTCACACAAGCACTAAGTCCGTCTACTTGATCGCTCTGATCAGGTTTCATTGATAAATACAACTGAGTGTCATCTGCAGAGCAGTGGAAGTTAATGCCATGTGACCTGATCATGTGACATAACGGCAGCATATACAGAGTAAACAGAATTGGACCGAGTACTGATCCCTGTGGCACACCGTAAATTACTTTAGAGCAAGGTGAGGAGCTCTGGTTTACATTAACAAATTGGTATCTATCAGATAAATAGGATTTAAACCAGCTGAGGGCTGTTCCTCCAACACCTACATCACATTCTAACCTCTGCAGAAGAATGTTGTGGTCGATGGTGTCAAACGCTGCACTGAGGTCCAACAGGACCAGGACTAAGACCAGTCCATCATCAGCAGCTAATAACAAATTGTTTGTGACTTTAACTATGTGATAAAATGTGAATATATGATTATATTTCTGTGATGTATTTTCTCTGCATAATAGGGATATTTTATCTGCATCATTAGTCGAAGAGAAAAACGGGTGTGTGACAGCATTTGTTTGTGAGGGGGTCATAAAGATGGGCCAAAGAAAGTTTCCCCAGGGGGGTGCAACAGCCCAGAGGAGTTTGGGTAAACATTACCCCAGGCTTTATCTCTACGGAAAGTACCAGCTGTGTAAAAGACAAGTGCCTTGATGTGAAGCTGACCAATGAGAAATGTGACCCGCCTATTCCAGAATATCTAATAAAACCAACCAGCATGAGAAAAAACGGGGTGAGACACAGGAGGATCACGCAGGCTGCGTACAACAGCCTGCGTGATCCTCCTGTGTCTCACCCCGTCCCAGCGTTTTCTCTCAAGCTTGCCATACATATGTCTGATATTTCTGTGTCGTTTCATATTCTAAGTTGAATTGTGTTCTCTGTGTGTTAAGGAATAGCATTGGTGTATGTCTAATTTCTTGACAAACTAATGCATTTTTCAGTGCTGTGGTGGGCTCTGAACCCTGCTGTGGTGGGCTCTGAACCCTGCTGTGGTGGGCTCTGAACCCTGACTGGAAAACTTCAAATACGTTATTGTCCTGTAGGTGGCGACAAAGCTGTTTTACTACAACTTTTTCAAGGATTTTAGAGACAAAGGGAAGATTGGAAATAGGTCTGTAGTTTACCAATAGGTCGGGATCGAGATTAGGCTTTTTCAGAAGAGGTTTAATGACTGCATGTTTGAAGGACTGTGGAACATAAGCACTTGCTAGTGAAGTATTTATTATATTAAGAATAGAGTCTATAATTAGGGGGAGAATGTCTTTGTGGAGTCTGCTTGGAATGGGGTCTAGGACACAAGTTGAGCTTTTAGAGGACATAATGGCTGAAGTTATCTCTGCTTGATCAACAGCTGTGAACCTTTCTAAATTCTATTGCATTTAGGCTGCCAGTTGTTCCTTGTGATCCCTGGGCACTTTGACGGGTATGAACATCACATTTTTTGGCTCCTCCACCGAGATGTACTTTTTCCATCCGTCCAGACCTGGATATCTTAAGTACATTTACGGTAGATTTATGACTTAAATCTTTTTTTTCCCCCTTAAATTCTGATTTGAGCCTTTAATATTTTTTTGAGCCTTCCTTTGCAATACCTGTTTCTCCAAGTCAAAAGATTTTCATTATATCAGTTTTCTTCCATATACTGACCAGTTTAGGATTGTTTTCTTTGGTTTGTATGATTTAATTTGCACTTTCCATGTTGTACAGATTTTACAGAGGAATTCTCAGGTTCCTCCAGATGACTCGACTCATCTGCCAGTAAGGCCTGTACAGGAACTCGCGGCACAACATTACAGTCAATTTTTCCATTGAGCTTCATACTCTGTGTACCACCAGTATAGAACTGCATTTTTCATACAAAGTAATCTGACAAGCGTTTTCATTTGATATCAGCTGTAGAGTTTTGAATCGGATACAAGATTTATTTTGTCTTGCCGTATGTAATAAAATGTAAATATATGATTATATTTCTGTGATGTATATTATCTGCATAATAGTGATATTACGATATTTGTATATTATCTATATCATTAGTCTAAGAGAAAAATGGCATGTGAAAAACTGCATTTGTGAAAGTGTCGTAAAGATGGGGCAAAGGAATGTTTACCCCAGGGTGGGGTGTAGCACCCCAGGGAGGGGTGAAGCACCCCAGGGGAGTTAGGTAAACATTCCCCACTCTTATCTCTAAGGAAGAAAGACAGTTGTAAAAACAAGTGATGTGAAGTTAACCAATGAGGATGTGACCCGCCTATTCCATAATGTGAAATAAATCCAACCTGCAAGAGAAAAAACATTGTGAGACCAAGGAGGGTCGCCAGGCTATTTACGCCAGCCTTGGCGACCCGGCCCCGACGCTTTCTCCCTTGCATGCAAGCTGCACAAAGTCTGACGTTTCTGTGTCGTCTAATATTCTAAGTTGAATTGTGTTCTCTGTGTGTTAAGGAATAGCATTGGTTTATGTCTAATTTCTTGACACCGTACAAATCTTAAAAATACATATTCATAGTTTTGTCCCACTTCTCAAATACAATCTTTGTTTTTTACAATCAGGTTGATGTCAGTATTAGAGATTGATGTAGGATGTAAGGGTTTTTTGGTGAAGATTAGACCTTTGGGACCAGGCTTGTTATCTGGGTCCTGACAGAAAAAAAGAGACAGAGGTTTGGCTGCACAGTTTGCGGAGCGGCACTATCTGCCGGTACTAACAACTATGCCTGTGCCATACTTGATCAAAATCTATAACAGTTGCAATATATAAAAACACTTTAATGTTTTTAGAACTTTACAACCAACAGCCCAAACTAAGATTAAGCTCTGGATATCAAAATGTATAAATGTTTTTTATCAGATAAAAGAAAATCAAAGGTACTTAGAATTAAGGAGATATTACAACCAAAATATTAAACATAGAGCCGACTATAATACTCTGATTGAAATTTCTATGACAGCATATGAAGCAGAACTTTCAAGAATAATAACATCTAAACTATATAAATGCATGAATTATCTGGGCGATAAACTGAGCCTTTTATCCATTTGCTAACACAACCCCTCGATCCAAACTGCGCTCCAAAAGAGCCTCCACGCTGCTCGGTCCTCAGTTGCCACGATAACGGGGTTGTACTTCCGGGGGTGAAGTTGTTACGGAAATTTGTTTTGTGTCTATTTTATTTTTTCAATTGTAGATAAAACTATAATTGGATTTGCCAAGGTTCCATGGAAAATTGATAATATTAATCTAGTTTATTCCGTACATTGTTTAATACGTTTTTCACTGTCACCCTCCGCGACAACCGCTATTGTGATTTTGGGCGTTACAAAAATGAATTGAATTGAATAGTTCAGATTTGGACCTAAAATTGATAAAACAGCCCGAATCACAAACATGAGCATCCGCACGGGATAAGATTTTCCTGAGGACCTCTGAGTTTTCTGAAATACAATAGGTAAAAGTTGGGGGAATTTTTAACACACAACTTAATTAAAACATAATTTATCCAAGGTCCCTAGGAAAAACAAATCCCGTCTGGATGAGGCTAAAGACACATATCTCCCGTTTCTTCCCTCAAATGTCCAATTCACTAGCAAGAACCACAACTATGATACAAAGTGTTTATTGGCGTACAAGAAACATGAACTACACAAATGTACAGAATTTTATGCCGTTTTGGGGCTTTGGACGATGAGGGCTGTAGACTCAGCGGCTCCGGAGCTGTGTCTCTTTTTCCCAGGAGGAAGCACACCATTCCGGGAGAGATTTTGAGAAAGACACGGAGGGGCAGGCGCGCGCTGGTGCCAAGCTCCGGAAAAAGAAGCGCCGCTTCAGACCCGCGGTACCGAAGGTCGTCATGGGAAACGTGCAGTCCCTTCAAAATAAGAAAGCGGAGCTGGCAAGTCTTACAAGGTACGAACGGGAATATAAAGACTCAAGCATCATTTTGCTCACAGAGACCTGGCTAACCCCAGAAATCCCGGATCATACTGTTGCTTTGGACCATTTTCATCTCCTGCGCGCAGACAGAACAAGGGACAGTGGAAAGAGAAGAGGTGGAGGCCTGGCGGTGTTTGTCCATGAGAGGTGGTGTAGATCAAGCCACTGCTCAGTCAAAGAACAGCTGTGTATCAGAGACATTGAACTGTTAGCCGTTAGCATGAGGCCATATTATCTGCCCCGGGAGTTCTCACACGTTATTGTAATAGCAGTGTACGTAGCCCCATCTGCTAATGCTGACAATGCCTGTGAAGCATTGTTTTCCACCACAAGCAGACTGCAAAACAAGCACCCGCAGGCGCTGTTCCTCGTCTCTGGTGACTTTAACCACGCTTCTCCCTCTTCGGTTCTGCCACATACACCCAGTATGTCACCTGCCCCACCAGAGACAATAAAACACTGGATTTATTCTTTGCCAATACCAGGAGGCTTATTTCTCATCCCCCCTTCCTCCCCTGGGCAGCTCGGACCACACCCTTGTACACCTGAGGCCTGTGTATGAACCCATCGTGCGGAGGCAGCCTGTGGTGCCCCGTGTGGTGAGGATGTGGTCTGCTGAGAGCGAGGAGGCTCTGAGGGACTGCTTCAGCACCACTGTCTGGACTGAGCTTTATGACCCACATGGGGAGGACTTCAACACTATCACAGTGCATCACGGACTACATCAACTTCTGCTTTGAGAACACTGTTCCCCCCCGGACGGTGCAGTGTTTTCCAAAAAACAAGCCGTGGATTAACCGTGAACTGAAGGCTCTGCTGAAGGAGAAGAAGAGAGCCTTCAGGTCAGGGAACAAGGAGGAGCTGAGGACTGTGCAGAAGGATCTGAGGAGGAAGATCAGGCAGGCGGAAGCTGGCTACAAGAGGAGGATGGAGGAGCCTGAAAACCATCTCAGGCTTCAAACCCCCCCTGCCCAGACGGAAGGGGACCTACAGTGGGTGAATGAGCTAAATTCTTACTTCCTGAGGTTTGATCAATCACCCACCCCTCCCCCTGCACAGCTGCGGGAGGGGTGCAGCATGCTCCCTCTTCCACAGCTGGACAATGGCCCACACCCGTCCCTCTTGACACCTTCGGCCCATCAGCTCCCCACTTCGCCTGGACTCACCCATCCCCCCAGCACACAGTCCCCCTGCCAACAACTGACTGTCACAACAGCACAGGTGAGGAGAGAGCTGAAGAGGATTAAAGTGAGGAAGGCAGCAGGACCTGACAGCATCAGCCCCAGGCTCCTTAAGTCCTGCAGATGAACTGTGTGGAGTTATAGAGCATGTCTTCAACATGAGCCTGAAGCTGAGGGTGGTACCACAGGTCTGGAAGACCTCCTGTCTGGTACTTGTGCCCAGACACCGCGCGCCAAAGACCTGAACAGCTTCAGGCCGGTGGCACTCACGTCCCATCTGTTGAAGACACTGGAGCGGCTGGTCCAAGACCACCTCCGCTCCACCGTGAGCCCAGCCCTGGACCCGTTGCAGTTTGCATACCGGCCTGGCATCGGAGTGGAGGACGCCGTCATCTCCCTGCTGCACCGCTCTCTCTCTCACCTGGAGAAGCCTGGCAGCTCTGTGAGGATCCTTTTCTTTGATCTCTCCAGCGCCTTCAACACCATCAGCTCCTGAGGGACAAGCTGGAGACGGCTGGTGTGGACTACGACCTGCAGAGTGGATCCTGGACTACCTCAGAGACCGACCCCAGTTTGTGAGAGCCCGGGACTGTGTGTCTGACACCTGGACCTGCAGTGTGGGGGCGCCCCAGGGCACCGTCCTCGCGCCCTTTCTCTTCACCCTTTACACTGCAGACCTCAGACACGACACGGACAGCTGTGTCCTGCAGAAGTTCTCTGACCACTCTGCCATCATCGGACTCATCACAGACGATGATGATGCGGAGTACAGAGGACTGGAGCAGGACTTTGTGGACTGGTGTCAGCGGAACCACCTCCTCATCAACGCGGGGAAGACCAAGGAGATGGTGGTGGACTTCCGTAGACGCCACTCTGCTGCCCCATCACCAGTGAACATCCAGGAAAGGGACATTGAGAGAGTGGACTCATACCACTAGTACCTGGGTGTTCATCTGAACCACAAACTGGACTGGACTCATAACACAGACGCACTGTACAGGAAGAGCCAGAGTCGGCTCCACCTCCTGAGGAGACTCAGGTCTTTTGGAGTGACAGGGCCACTCCTGAAGACCTTCTCTGACTCTGTGGTGGCATCAGCTCCTGTAGGTGTGGTCTGCTGGAGCAGCAGCATCACAGAGAGGGAGAGGAGGAAGCTGGACAAAGCTCCGTCCTGGGCTGTGCTCTGGACTTGGTGCAGGAGGTGGGGGACAGAAGGGTCCTGGCTAAACTCACATCTATGCTGGACCATGAGTCTCACCCCTTGCAGGTCACTCTGTCCGCTCTGGAGAGCAGCTTCAGTGAGAGACTGATCCACCCTCGCTGTGTGAAGGAGACGTTTCACAGGTCTTTCCTTCCTGCTGCTGTCAGACTCTATAACAAACACTGCTAGCCCTGAACACTTGCAATTCTGACTTAACCATGGTGCAATACCGTCATATTCATGTGCAATTACTGTCATACTCACACACAATTAATGTCTTATTCATGTGCATATAACTGATGTAAATAAGAGTGTTTACTTTACCATTATTATTATTATTATTAGTAGTAGTATTATTTGTCTTATGCCAGCTATTTTTATTATTATTATTTTATCTTCATTTTTATTTTCTCCCCTCCATTCATGAGAGGACCTGTTTACAGGAGTTTTGTTAATAAGTCTTTATTTTTGTTCATAAGAGTTCTTCTAGTGTTTTTTTAAACTTGCTATAAGTTATCTGTCCTTTCCCCCTGTAAATGCCTTCGTTGCAACACCAAAATTTCCCCATGTCTGGATTAAAGGATTATCTTATCTTAAACATGGATTTTCCGACGTGAGGGCGGCAAGAGTGCCCGGAGAGAAGAGAAGGAGACCAGGCAGCCCGTGGCCATAAGAGAAAAGAGTAAGACCTGTTGACCTTGGGCCTGAGGAGAGAAAAGACTGACAGAAAGATGAGAAAGAGTGGAAGCTGGCAGCCTGTTGCCCGGGGAAAAGGTGTGAGACCTGGCAACAGAGGGCCTGAGGAGAAAAGCATAAGATTTGGCAACCTGTCGCTGAAAGAGAAAGAGTGGGACCTGGCAACGTCTTGCCCGAGGGGAGGGATGGAAAGAGAAGGAAGAGGGAAGAGCGAAAAGGAAGGGGGGAAGAGAGAGAAGGAAGGGGGGAAGAGAGAGAAGGAAGGGGGGAAGAGAGAGAAGGAAGGGGGAAGAGAGGGGGAAGAAAGAAGGAGGGAGAAGAAGGGGGAGGAGAGAGGAATGAGGAGCAAGAGGGAGGGAGTGATGTTTAATATTGTAGTGTTTATACCATCCACCTGCGCGGCGGCGCACATTTTCCAAATTACAAAAGTTCTCTTACATCATCACTTTTATTTCCATGGTCAATACAAGCAAGTTATACATCATTTTAAAGGTTATTTTCTCAACGAACATTGAATAATTTGCCCCAATAAGCAATTGCCAATAGTTTGTGAGAAAGTCTCAACTTTTACAAACGCATGTCCTGTTTGCTGTTTATGACGGACGAAACGGCTTTAATTCTGTACATTCTTGTACTCAGTCTGTCCATAAGGAACCATTGAAAAACAATATCCACTTGTATTTTTCCTGAAGTTTTACGATTTCAAGATATTGTCAAGTAAACAAAGTTTTCTTCTCTGGCTCATACTTTTCGTCCGGCTCGTCCGGTGCATTTCTCCGTCCATAACAAATGACCTGTTTGACTTATAAGATGGTGTTTGGCATTGATCTTTTCTTCAGACTGTTAGCTACAGAATAAGACCATCCACAGGTTTGTTTTTACAGCCTCCACAAAAAAAAACTGCGTCGCTTCTGACGCACGCGGTCTTCTTGTTTTTAGCCACATAGCACTAGCATGCGGTGACCTAGGACAGGGGTCCCCAACCACCA